>NC_138047.1:86929360-87161860 GCF_964194185.1 Rhinolophus hipposideros | reverse complement strand
TAGATATAATATATATTATATATAATATAATATAATATATATTATCCACTATATATTATATATTATATAATATATATATTATATATACATATATTATATAATATATATAAATTGTATATGCATATATTATGTGTATATATGTGTATATATGTATATAATACAGGTTTCCACTTTTCAAAATAATGATAGAATATACAAATATCAATCAAGTTCAATTAAGTAAAAATGCAGAAAAATTCTTTATAATGAGATTTATTGAAAAAGAAATGGACATATTATGTCTCTAAGCAATTCTTAAATCTAAATGAAATAAGTGACATTTTAGAAAAACCTATATAAGCAAGGCATATGCATAAAAAGTTAACAACAACTTGATTGGACCATCAATAATACAATGAAATGGAAATTGAAGAACAATGTATCGTATCAAGGGTCATAGTCATTAAAATCAGATTTCTTTTTGGGGGGCTAGCACACACTGTAATCTTGGCCATTTTTTATGCACAGTTTTCTCACATCTTTAAAAAAACTGGCATAATAACAGTACCTATTTCATAATGCTTTTTTGTTGTTGTTATATTAGTTTAAAAATGGTCTATATGAAGTTTTTAGTTTATTATTTAGCATATAAATGAATATTATCATTATATCTACCCCTACTCCTTTGAAAACTCCATGTCTATTTGAGTTTACTAAAAGTCACCTCAAAACTTTAAAATAGTAAAATTTCAGAAAATAAACATCCTATATTTTCATAAAACCCCAATAGTAATATTGGAAAAAAAATAGAAATGTAAGTAAATAAGATTTACCAGTATGGCCCAAAAGAAATATTTTTTCACTGAATATAGAGCAATGAATAAACAATGTCTATACTTACATGGAATTACTAGGAGAGAAAGACAGAGACAAAAAAAAAAAAGAATACTGTACTTGATCGTATCTTTATATGCTAAGGAAATTACTACTCAATGTTTCAGAATTGGCTCACTAATCAATTCCTACATCAGGACTCGGCATACTATAGCGTGCTGGCTAAATTTGTCTCATTGTCTGTATAAATAAAGTTTCATAGAAATACAGCAGTAGCCATTCTTTTCCTTACTGTTTCTGGCTGTTTTGATGCTATATTGGTAGAGTGCAGTAGTTTTGACAGAGACCATATGGTATGTAAACTTGAAAATATTTACTCTCCAGTTTTTCAAAGAAAAAGCTTGTCAACCCTTTTATATAAAATGTATTGGATTTGTCATGCAATTCCTTTGTTACATAAATAGAATACTTGGCTATGCCTTTCATAGAGCTTTTTGTATTATATTAACTTTGTTTCCTTCACCATGCATATGTTTTTAAGGATATTGACTATGATTTAATCATCTTCGAAATTCCAACTATTAATGCAGTAGGTATATTATAGGTATATTATAGTTACTCCATTAAAATGTTTATAGCGGTGTGAATAAATGCTTAAGCTCTGGGTCTAGTGTTCCGTCATTACTCTTTCTGGGTGATCTATTCTTACAACTTCAGTTCATGCCTCTATGAAGATTAATTTTCAATGTAAGGAAGTCCTTTATTTATTTTCAATCCCTGATAAAGAATCGTCAAACAGATATGTTGTAGGTAAGTCAAATTCAATATATTCTTATCAAGACAAAGCACTTTATTCTACCAGAAATATACTTTTTGTGCTCATCATTTCAAACCAATGGTCTCATCATTTTTCCAGGTCGTATTGTATACTGTTTCAGAATATTAGCCAAAGAGACAAAAAGTAACTATCTTAATTTCATCCAAACTAGAAAACTGAATGTCAACTGAATGTCCATGCACACATTTCCCAACGTCCAGAGACCTAAACTTTTCTGACAGAAATCTAATTATTTTAATTGCCCTGCCACTTAACTGTCCTCACAAATCCATTCTTTTATTTATTCTTTCACCCTATACATAATGTGAGAGTGCTTAGGATATGAAAGGTATAATGCTAGGTGCTGAGTATAAGACAGTGAATAAGGAGTTCCAGACCTTCCAGGCATCCATTTGGACCAAAATTAAGGGTAAGTTAAAAAAGTTAAAAATTATACAAATACATATATAAATATAAATATATACACACATACACAGACACATATACATACACACACACACACACATATATATATATGTATATATATATACACCAATATTATGTCATCATTCTGAGTACTATCATATACTGTTAACTAAAGAGAATCAGGTCAGCACTTTCTACTGAACATTCTCATCCAATGAATGTTATAAATTCTGCTTACTGTAATTACTCTCAGCCAGTGAATGCTTCATTGTGCTCTCCTGATATCACTGTGATCTAAATCTTGTGTCATTCATTTCTCTATAATCTCTCTTTGTGCCTTAATATTAATCTGAGGGAACATTTTTGACCTATATATGATAAATGGCGAGGAAGTTAGTTTTGTGTCTCCTCCAAAGCAACAAAGGACAATCTAAATGTAAAACATATTTTAGACGTACACAAGGAATCTCTAAGGAAATCATAACAGGAACAGATAAAAATTCAGAGTAATTGTGAATTGTGGGAATTCCTAAGTAATTCTGAAGGACATTTATAAACATTAGTGTTGCCTGAAAAAATTGGATCTCAATTATATGACACTGACTAAAAATGTGGTGGGAATTATGTTGTGATATGAATAACCACCTCCATGGGAATTAGGATAAAACAAAATTTTTCAGGAAATAATCCCACTGTTAACAACAAATGGCCCAATATAAACACAATATAACCAAAATATATATGCTAGCACCTTGAGGTGATTATTTCAAAGGAATGTAATTATAATTGATCATATTTCATTGCTACATTTAAAAAATCATCTACACATAAAAAATGGTTACATTATTGAAGGTAAGAAATTTTTAAATTAATTTTTCTCTCCTAAATGATTCTGTCCTATCATTTCAATCATGATTCTTATGTCTAGTTAAAAGTCTAAAGTTAGAATTCTCATTTTGGAAGCGACCATTTTGAATTGGAATTTCCTACTAGAACTTCAAAATCACTATTTACTTAGAGATAACTATAAATTTAAAATATTTATTTAAGTTAAAACTCAATTCTAAAAAACAATTAGAAATCTATTAATACTATGTTATCATAAATGTAATTTACATAAAGGTTTTTATAATTCTTCTTTACATTAACAGCATAATCTAAAGATTTATTACAATGGTTGAAAGCTTATTTATTTAAGTGCACCTTCTCTTATTACTCAATAATGCCATTTTGAGTACTATTACAGGGTACGAAATAAAATTTCATTATTGATTAGAATACATGTTTAAAGGTCAGCTCTAGCAAAGCATTTCAAAACTTGATTAGATTATGCTTGTTAAAGTTTCTGCACACCTTTGAATTTCAGAGTAATTACTTTTAAATAACATATTGGCAGGGAAAATTATGGTTATGTTGCAAACTGTGACATTATTAGGTCAAATAAGGCATTTCTAAGCTTATGGCATTTAAAGGTTCTCATGTTTTCAAAGAGAACAGAAATCTAGGTTCATATCAGTTTTAAACTAATTAGGTACTTTTATATATTCTATTTCCTTTAGTAAGGAAAACAATGTATATGTACACTTTAATATTTATGATTATCAAAATACATTTTATATAATAATTTTTAAAGTCTTCAAAATCTATTAGATATTTGCTCGTTATATAAAACTTCACAGATGTTCATTTTATCATCTCTATTTTCCAAAAGAACAGATTTTCAGTCACATTACTCTTGTAATTTCTTATTTTTTAAACCTATTTAAATTATTCTCCTAGAGATAATTCAGTGTTGATAATTTGGGCTCTAGTCATTTTTAAGTTATGAAATAATGATATACTTGTAATGTATTCCAAAATGTCTGATTAGAGTTTATCTTACATGTTGACAACCTGAATTTATAAAGGGAGATTGCATTTATAATAATGCATTTAAAACCATTTCTAGTACATAATATAGAATTGAATAGCCTAACTAGACTGTCATATATTGCCTTCGATGACTCTATGAGCAATTGTATATAACCTGAATCCCAATTCAGAAAACTTAATCAGGTATTTACTGACAAACAGTTCTCTTAAGTATCCTGTTGATCTCTATTAATAGTACTGAACAATTAAATGATTAACTGTTTCTGTAATTTTTAAGTTTATTACCTGGTAGCATGGCCCTATATTGGATTGCAAATATATGTGGTTCTTAAAAATTTCTGCCTTGAGATTAATCATTGTGCCAGTATCATTTTATAAAAAAAAAAAAAAAACGTATAAAATTATTTTTACTAAATCATTTCATAAACAATTAACCCTAATTGTAGTCTGTGACATAAATTGCCTTGTTAATTCACTAAGTCTTTGTACAGCATTATCACTAGATGGTACAAAACTACACATTAAGAAATAATTTCAACATTTCCCAAGATTCAAATATTCTGAGAGAGAAAGAAATCCAGAGTGAATTGAATAAACTGGTTAAATTCAGCTTTATATGTCTTAAATCATCTCTAATGTCTGACTGTGAGAGAGATAAAATTAATGTAATCCCAGGAGATAGATGTCCATAATAAAATAAGCAGATGTATCATATTCAGAAAGATTGGATATTCAGAACATGCTCAGGTATGTATAGCAAGGAAGATAACAATTACATCACTCAATGATTCTTTTTGATCATATTCAAATATCAGTCACTGCTGGAAATGAAAAATGGAACTCGGGTGCTTTCAAATTTTTCAGACCTTATAGAATTATTGTTATTTGATTAATTTGTTATGCTTTTTCTATGGAATAAAGACCAAAAATAGATCCTTTCCAAAGGAGTGATCTCTATACCCAATGTATACACATTCTCCTAACTCAGGTGATATATTCTCCAAAAGAGTTCAGTGCAAATTTCATTGGAGTGGGCTTCATACTATTCCGTTTTAGATACCCTGAATTTATACATAATGGAATGCTAAAAAAAATTGTCAAAGTGGTTAACATTACTCACAAAATAAAAGAGAATCAATATACTTATTAACATAATATTATAATGACTTTGGTTCAAACATAAAGTTTACATCTTCATATTTTTCTTCTTGACAAGGGTTATATAATTATGATTACACAAGGCAATAACCAGGTAATAGTCCTTTCAAGAGATAAACTTCCAGTGTTTTTAGGCTGTAATGTCACTTGTGACCTAATATATGTTTTTGCAGATACAAAAACAAAATAATTATAATTTAATAAATTAGACAATTTTTTCAAATAATGTTTAAATAGAAAAATAATATTATGAAACATTAAGCAGGTAAGTACCGAACGATTGGACTCATTAGAGCAATCGTATTTTCATTTACATTTGGGGCCTTCAATATACACAGTGCCAAGACTGTATTTCCCATCTTCTTCACTTACCTAATGATGGGAGTCATAAAATGTTGGAGTCCCTTATGTTGCAATAATGGACCAGCACCAATACCCACACTGTGCTCAGTGATTGGCTGGGGCAGCCCACCAGATGTGTGGCTGAGGTGTAAATATTGTTGTCAGTCAGTTATGCTCCCTACAGCAGAAAATCTGAGGCATGTTTTCATGGCCATGGACATATACCAGCTTAGTAAAAACTAATGTCAAAGCAAAAATAATTCTAAAAACAATTAGTATGTTTGATAACATCTAGGAACACAGTTTTGAAGAGATCAAAAAAAAAACTAAAATTTTCTGTCAACTCAAATAAAAAAAAATAGAAAAATGTGAATATATGTTAAAAAATGGGATATATGTGGGAATATATATATATATATACATATATATACACATATATGTGTATATATATGCATATATATGTGTGTGTGTGTATATATATATATATACATATATATATATATATATAGTCCCATATATATGGGAATACATGGAAAATATGTGAATATGTGAATATGTGTTAAAGTTATGCCTGACATATAGTAAATTCTGTATAAGTGTCTTCTCTTATTCATAAGACTATAACCTGACAAAAGTCAGGGATTTTTGTCTGCTTTGCTCATGGTTATATCCTCAGTACTCAGAAGAGTACCCCGTCAACAGTGTTTGATCTGGGTATGTCTGTTAAAGGAAAAACTGAAAAATGTAAGAAATATATAGGGGAGGCTGTGTTGTGCTCTTGTACTCCTCCTTCAGCACCGTAGCACTCATTGCCCCAGCTGAGAGGAGTGCTGGTAGTGAAAGTCTTCCGAGAATTGTTTCAAGCAGAAAGAGGTATATCTCCCCCTGCCCAGAGTATCCTGTATTGACTGGTCCATTCCAAGACATATAGGCCAGGCCCTCTTGCTCCCAAGCGGGACAATGAGGAAGGGCCATTCCAGCACCAAACTCCCTGCGGAATCATAGGATCACCTAACATCTTTGTTGGGAACATACTGCATTTTAGCTTCTTACTCTGCCCAATCTTATTTCCTCTACACCCTCCCAGTGGTGTTGATCTTTAAATCAGTCTGCAACAATTTCCCTTCATCCAAATCTCCATGTTAGAGTCTATTTCCTGGTGAAGAAGCAATGGAAAACGGAAGTTTTTAAAAGACTACCCTCACAAGTATGTCTTTGCAGCTATAATACAATCCTAATACTTTGCAATTAAAATATTGAAAAAATGAGATAAAATTAAACAAACAAACAAACAAAAAAACAAAAAAACTAAGGCAGAACACTTAAAGTCACTTTCTACTATTCATTTATACTAATTAGCAGTCAAAATGAAATAGGCTAAGATTAGTATGTCTTCCTTCTTCCTTATTATAAGGAGAACAATTTAAGGAGTATTTATCTTAATTTAAATTTAGCAATGTATTAAAAAATTAAATACCACATCGTGCATGATGTCTTGAATGCATAACTACTGTATATAGCTTAGAAAGTCAGACTACATCATTTTATCATATCAACAGATCAAAAAAGGAACATCACATCACATTGTGAGCTTGATAAGCATTTGTTAAATCTCAACATCCATTACTAATGAAAAAGAAAACACTGATTATTTATTCATGGGCATTTACTTGTTAAACACACCACAGAATATCTATCTGAATTTAAACACTAACATCAAATCTATCAAGAAAAGTGCAGAATGGAAGGAGAACTGACTCTGGGTGGTGAACACACAATGTGATATATAGATGATATATTACTGAATTGTACGCCTGAAACCAATGTAACTTTACTAATAATTGTCACCCCAATGAACTTTAATTTTAAAAAGAGGTGCAGAATTTCCAAAAAAGTCATACACAAGATAAGGATGTTTAATATGAATGGTATGTATCATTGTGTTCTGTGTTGGTCTCAGCCTATTGATAGTGACACTATTGGCTGGAAATGCTTGGGGCAGTCATCTAGGCCTGTACTACCATGTTTCCCCGAAAATAAGACCTAGCCGGACAATCAGCTCTAATGCATCTTTTGGAGCAAAAATTAATATAAGACCCGGTCTTATTTTACTCTAATATAAGACTGGGTCTTTATAATATAATGTAATGTAATATAATATAATATAATATAATATAATATAATATAATATAATATAATATAATATAATATAATATAATATAATATAATATAATATAATATAATAAATATAATAAATATAATATAATATAATATAATATAATATAATATAATATAATAATATTATAGTAAAATAAGATCGGGTCTTATGTTAATTTTTGCTCCAAAAGATGCATGAGAGCTGACGATCTGGCTGGGTCTTACTTTCAGAGAAACAGTATTTACAGGAGTCCCCACAGACATTTCCCAGATCAGAGCCAGAGTTGTAGTTGGACCAGCCCTTGTGACTGGTATGATTGTAAGATGCACCTCAGCAACAAGCATCAGGGAACTTGTAAAAGACAAGGTTTGTTATTCACAGTTCTTGAAAGGTACCCTGCATGCCCAGGACAACACAGCAAGGTCCCAAGTAGAGAGAAAGAGTGTAGACCTGAAATTTTGCTTTTATTGGGGTTGAGGGTGGGTGCGTAGGGTTTCACAGCTTCACTCTTTATTGATGATTTAAAACATATGAGTAGGAGGAAAGGGAAAAGCAAGCAGTGAAATGCTCAGTTATCTAAGTCCACCAGAGCTTTACAAACAGAAACCATGGGTGGGGCAGCATAGTTCTCTCTCTGGTTGTGTAGCTGGCAAAGTGTTTATTCAAGACGGGTGCCTTTGAATAGGATGCCTCAGGCAATCAAAAGCTTAACTTTAGGCACTTACATTACAATCAAAAAGGCTAACTGTCAGGTGCTTACACTACATATTGTTCTGGAAATTTGCTCAAATACTTTTTTAAAAAGAAGACAAAATCCTCATCACTTGCAGTTGATATATTAGTTCAACTGAAATACACAAGACAATCAACTAAAATCTAAGAAAACTATTAGCTGACTTTACGTACCTGGGAAAGAATAGTTTATGGGTTGTCATAACTCAATTGGACAACCATGTTGGAAAACAACAACAAAAAAATGTTCTCTATCCTATATCATATAACAAAATAACTTCGAAAAGAATTAATTTGATAAACACACAAATATTAAAATAAAAACATCTCATTGAAATTATATTTATTTTGTTGTATTTGTATAAGCATTTTTTTTCCTTTTCTTTACTTAGGCATCTAAGTTATCCAAACCTGTTAATTATATATGTTGAATATAGTTATTTATGTTCAGTGTCACAGAACCCATGTATTATATGCACAAGAAATACTAATGAATATGGCTATGAGATTCTTGCAAATAGATACTAATTATTCTTTTTATTCCCTAGAAAATATAGAAGTCATGGTAGGTACACTATATGCTTATCATATGAATAAACAACGTAGAATAAATAAATAAAAATGTAATTCTATTAAATATTGGTCTGATACCATCAGAAATTAGAAGGTTTTCTTTTACAGTATTCAAATGCTTAGATAGGCATTGGTAGCTGTAAAAGGAAAGTATGTTTCTCTAAGCAGTTTTAGACTTATGGTAGTGCAGCTTTTGCTCTTTGAGTATTTACCTGACTTCCAGTGTAGGTATAAATTCAAGGAAATGTTTTGCACCTGCAACTGAAGTAAAGGCCCCAAAAGAGGCCTAAATATCACGGCAAGAGGGACAAAGGCTATGTAGGGCAGACCTGACTCCTGGGCTTTCCCTGTGCTCCAGAATAGATTAAATGCTTGAAAAGAAAGAATATGTTTTGGCAGAATTGCCAGATCTATATCCCCAGGGCAAAGTTGAAGACATAGTTGCATTCAGTACAGACATAGATCTCCAGAAAGATATTTTCATAAGCAAGCATTGCAGGCATTCAGCTGTGCGTGCCAAGAATATCTCATGAAACAAAGTGCATGCCTGGAATGAACATGCTGGACTACAGAAGAGACTGTGGAAACAGTAACTGCTTCAGTGACACCCATCGCAGCAGGAGATGACAACAATGGTAGTATCAGCAGCAAAAAGAGGCTATTTTTCCATTTATAAATGCAATTGAACATATGGCTAGCTTAATTAGGACTTTTCTCATTAACTCAGAATAGGCAGCCTCTATTGAAGCACTCTCGATAGAGAATCTGCATGAGTAACGATCTATAGGTTTGCAAAAAGACCATTTAATAAGTTGGAAACCAAGAAGTCAGCTATGAGCATCTGTGCAACATTTGTTTATTTTACCATATTTAGTTACTCTCTGCTGTGTACCAAGAGCCCTTGAGCCACATTCAAAAATTCCCATTGATAAGAATGGTTCATTTAATGCCACCTTCATGGAATCTGCCTGTAGTTAGAAGTTGAACCACCATTAAAATACAAGAAAACATTAATGGAACTGTACACAAAGAAAGTGTACCTTTGGATGCTGAAATTATGCTTACTGCTCTAGGTGAAGCCATACAAATAAATTTGGAATTTTCCATTAAGAAACCTAACAATACCACAATGGGTTTTCCTTTCTCCCACAAATACATAAATCGAAAGTTAAAATGCTATTAGCATATGAATCTCTTACACAACAGATGAAAGATACAATGACAGCATACATTTTAAGAACAGGCATTCTATTGTATTTCTTTGTGTACCTAACATTTAGGATTTGGAGCCAGGCAGGGATAGAAGACTGATTAAAGATCTCATCCTTGGGGCCTGCCCAACAACTCAGGCGGTTGGAGCTCTGTGCTCCTAATGCTGAAGGCTGCCGGTTCGATTCCCACATGGGCCACTGGGCTCTCAACCACAAGGCTGCTGGTTCAACTCCTTGACTCTCACAAGGGATGGTTGGCTGTGCCCCCCTGCAACTAACAATGGGCAACTGGACCTGGAGCTGAACTGCACCCTCCACAACTAAGATTGAAAGGACAACAACTTGACTTGAAAAAAGTCCTGGAAGTACACACTGTTCCCCAATAAAATACTGTTAAAAAAGAAAATGGTCTCATCCTGTACTTACAATGTCTGGATGAAATTGGAACAAGAAGCACAGCTGGATGAGGATAACATTTTTGTTTAAAATTTAAAAATGTAAATAAGTAATTAAAACAAGAAGTTAAGAACCCAAACTCCAGAATTAGCAGACCTGGTTGCAAACATCCATTATTCCACTTTACCTTAGATACATGACTTATCTTCACAAAGCTCATTTCATGTTCAGTAAGATGGCTGTGATAACAATACACTGACTCACAGGGTAGATAAGAGTAAGACATTTTATTGATAAGACATTTAAAGTATGTAGCACCACCTCTATCAGAGGGGCGGAGCTTAATAAGTGTGAGTGTTAAGATGAATTTTAGTAGTATTTAAATTATTTGGAGTTGAGACTCAATCCTTTTTATTTCATTTCTGAAGATGGAGCCACAAACTCAGTTGCTCTGAGCCAGAGTTTCCCTACTTGTTCTAATAATCAGAATCCGTAGTGTACTTTTTGAAAATCTGGCTTCTCAAGGACTTCCCTTGGGATTGGAGATTTCAATTTAGTAGAAATAAGGTGTGTGTGTGCAGGAGAGGGGGTGGGGGCCATGGGAACTTGCCAAGCTTTGGAAACACAAGTCATGTGGTTAGAAGTTAAAAACAATCCAAGGGAACTTTTCTTAGTGCCCTATAGCAAAATAAATAATAGCCTAGAAATTAAATATAAAGTCATTTTGTTTCTAGAATTCCTTAGATATTTAGATACAAAATAAATATCCTCTCCATAACTGATACTAAGCAATTCTGTAGCTCTTTAGAAATGATAAATTTTTAAAGGAAAAAACCTAAAATACTCCCCAGTATAAACTGAATATAGTAAACTGAATTAATTAACAACAACAACCTTAATAGAGTGCTCAATATATTACTTCATATGTTCTACACAGCCTAGAAAATCAAGTTAGTATCACTGATTTTAATTTGAAAATTAGGTAAATTTAGGTAAATGTCTACTGAGTTATATAGACATTGTTGGCAGGCTACCTTAGAATAATTTTGTTTTCTTGTTATTTATACATCATTACTGTTCACTTCCTCAAAGAAAACAGTCCTTATTAACAAACAGAACACTGAGTATCTGAATGTGATATTAGAATGTGAAGTTCCTAGCAGTGCCAACACCATCTTAACCTGTTCACCTTTTGTTAATCTGTCCTCAGCAGAATCAAAATTCCTTGTCTTCACTCTTCTTCAAGTAAATTAAATATAATGGAACATTTAAAAAATATGTGTATTTTTAAATTCCAAACACATTTAAAAAACCAAAAAACTGGCTTACAAATATAAAGTTCTTAATACATTGTAAACAAGATGCTTCCCAGGGTTTTCCTTTATTTCTTAACTTGCTCTCTGGACTGTCAGCCATTATCTTGAAAAAGATGTTTACTTGCAATTGTGGGCCTATCTCCCTAAAGCAGTAACAATCTAGCATTCTCTCCTGAGGGATGATCACTGTGTTTCAGAAAATTTTAAAGACAAAATCTATAATAATGAAGCCTCTCTAGAGCCTACCTAGGTCTTGCTTTAGTCATTCAGTCTCTAGTCAACATACCAAGTCTTCCATAGGAAATGTATACCAGATATCTGTTAACTGTTTTTAGGTGACATTGTAATTCTTACCACAGTGCTAATTTCTAATTTCTAATTCTTTCTTTCTCACTCTCTGTGTGTGAGAGTGTGTGTATACATTTCCTGGCATTGCCATTTTAAAAATGAGTAATTTATTCAAGGCCATTCAGTATATTATCACAAAATTGCAGAGGCAAATTTAACTTCAAATTAACTTTCCTTTTGTATTACCAAAATAGATTGTAAGTGTATTTCTTTCCTTCTGTATATCTCCTCACTCCTCACCTGTGTGAGGGAAGACAATACTCTATGGGATTGTTATGTTTCTGCACATCTTGGAGCAGAGATACTGATTAAACGTTGTTCCAGACTATTTTTTCAAGGAGTTTCGTATAGTAAACATATTTGGTCCAGAGATAACGTATCCCTCCTGAACAAGGAACAGGCAGTCTACTTCTATTATAAAAGATTTAGGTTTCCTAATCTCAGGGTCCGTCACCTATAATGAAACTCATTGTATGTGCAAATATCCTCTGGCCCTCTTTGATGGCTCTGTGGAAATTAATAGAGGACCAATGAAAAAATGACAAAACAATGGCTACTGTCACTGCTGTGATTAATAAATTGTCTCTTTCCATAGAGGAAAAACTGAGGGTTGCTACATGGGATGGGGGGGTGGGGACAAAAGGGAAGGTGAGGGGATGAGAAAGCACAGTCCGTAACCACAAGATCACCATGGGTATACAAAAGTCAATCTGGGGAATATAATGAATAATGTTATAAAGATTTTGTAGAGTATCTGTTGGACACTTGTCTTATTAGGTAAACCACTTCAGGGATGATGTAGATGCCCGATTACTGCACTGTACACCTGAAGATGAATAATAATGAATGTCAACTATAATTTTATATATATATGTGTATATGTATATATACACACACATATATATATATATACATATATGTATACATAGTCACAAGAAGTGGAGTACAGCATAAGGAAGAGAGACAGTAGAAATGTAACAGCTGTATGTGATGTCAGAGGGGTAGTAGATTGGGAGAGAGTGGTTATCACATTGTGAGAGGTATAAATGATAAATGTCTAACTATTACAGTGTTTTGTACACAGAAAATTAATAAAAATAAATAAATACATACATACATAAATAAACAAATTGTCTCTTTCTCTGACCTAGAAGACTCATAATCTTTTACCAGTATCCATGAAACTGTAGCATACTAACTTGTAGGTTTGTAAATAGTGTAAAATATACAACACTTCAGAGTTCTTGACAAAAATTTCAAGTAATTCCATTTGTGTAAGTTGCCTTTTAGTTATCCTGAAGATATGCTCTGCAATTATGTCTTGGAGATCTAAAGTTAATGGGAATCCTGGTATTTACGGTGTTATGAAAGGAAAGGAGAATTTAAAATGGCTCATTTTTTTTGTTGCAAAATATGTACTTTGATTTGCTAAATCAAAAATTTCAAAAAAAGAAAATGACATTTAATAAGCCAACTAGATCTCTGATAATATAAGAATATACCTGTAAACGAATTTCCATCTTTTAAGCTCTGTCTGCTTCAAATCCACTTGTATCTCCTTTTGGTTCTAATCAGATATAATTGCTCTCGGGAAAAAGTTTTGTTGTCTTTCTACTGAATCATCTTTTCGGGGTGAACCCTACACAAGGAGCAATTCTAAGTCACACATCAAGCAACTTAACTGATGAGCAGTTAGGAATTGAGTTTATAAAAATGTTACAAGAACAGAGCTTCTTAGATAGTTTAGATAGCGGGGGCGGGGGGGGGAGAGAGAGAGAGAGAGAGAGAGAGAGAGAGAGAGAGAGAGAGAGAGAGAGAGAGAGAGAGAGAGAGAGAGAAATACTATAGATTAAGATTTCCAAAGCTAGTCACACAGCCAATGAAATTCAGGATAAAATGCAATGGCATGAAATTCACGGCTCAAAGATAAAAACTAGTGTGAGAAAGATCACTAAGCAAGGGAGAGAATACCTCAGGTTTCAGATGTCAGAGTGTTACTGGACATGTCTTCCCTCATTTGATTTATTCTTCAACAATCTACAAAACTCCCTGTTTATTTTCTTTTTGAATTTTTTAAAATATAACCTATTCCTTTTTTTTTCTATCTTTGAGAAATCATCCCTTCCAACCACCTACTGATACCCTGCCTACTTTAACCTCTGAGCAAGGCAATTGTTCCATGAACCATGATATTTTCATTTATTTTCTTAAATATAAAATAACTTAAAGGATAAGAGTCATTCACAACTCATCTATTACATCTCTCAAACAGTATTTTTACTTTCCATTTATGTTCTCTTATTCTCCTTTGCATGTAGATTCTGCTTAATGCATCATACCTTTGGGTTTATAAATATGGATTCCAACTTATCCTTTCTCTGATTTGTTACTAGCCTAAGAGGAATAATGACAATGATGCTTAATTGTTTTGAACCCTCTCACAGCATGCACTGTTAAGTGATGAGACCACACTGTCTTCAGTAGACTATTTCCTGGCTGCCTCACTTCTGATATCCATAATTTCTGAATTATGATGCCATGTGAAAACTATGTTATGGTGTCAACGATACTTCTTTTTATTCTATTTGATTCTCTTGATAATTTTTGTAATTATCACTAGAAATAATGTTCATCCAAGAAGGAACAAGATACATTGAGTCATGACATTTTAATTTAACATTACCAGTCAGTATTTCCAAAGCTAACACCAACAGAATTGATGCCAAGAAGAATTAACATGTAGCTCAATATTATCCTCCAAGGGAAGAAAGCCAACAGTGGTGTGACTTGCCAAAACTCTGTAACCTTTGAATGTGAGCACTGAGTTTCAATGTTACTTGTTAGTTTTTGCAAGGAAAAATAATCACAAACTCACATTTTATGAAAATATTAAGTTGGTATAAAAGTAACATTTAAACTGTAAAAGTAACTTTTAACCTGTAATTACTTTTGTACCAAGCTAATAGTTTGCCTCTTGCAAATGAGGTGGGGGATTTAAAAAAATAAAATAAAATAAAATAAAATAAAATAAAATAAAAAAAAAAAGGCTAGATGGACTTTTGTCCCATATTTTGTCTTTCCACATTCTTTAAAAGTGGTGTTCCAAATATTATTTCTGCAATAAATGTAGAAATACATTGTGCACACAAATTGATATACTAGATGTATCTTAAAAGGTGAAAGCAGTGCTGGATTCAGCTTATGCTGGCTTGCAAGTGCTAAAAATGTTTCTCAACCAAAAGTTTCAATAACACATTCAATAGATTAAAATTGGCCGTTGTGGGACTGTTTATATCACAGAAATCAGAAAACACTATATTAGGGCTTTTTTATGTATGTATTTATTTCTGAGGAGCTTGTTTACAGTATAGTGACTATAATCAATAATATCTTAATAACCATGTATAATGCTGGGCGGGTACTAGACTTGTCAGGGGGATCACTTCTTAAATTATATAAATGACTAACTACTATGCTGTATACCTGATGTAATGTACAGCATAGGGAATATAGTCAATAATATTGTGATAGCGTGGTATAAATGGTTGCTGGACTTATCATGGTGATCACATCTTTAGGTATAGAAAGGTTGAATAACTACGGTATACACCTGAAACTAATATAATATTGTATGTTAGCAATATTTTAATAAAAATGTTTTTTAAAAGAAAAAAGTACCAAATTTTGAGTTCAATGCAGATATCAATTAGTGTTTAACCCTTCTTCTTCTAGTAATTCCTATTCAGATCATTGCTAAGTAAACACACGCAATAGAAATATTAGAGTTGACTACATTTCTCTGTAGAAGATGTTCTCTATTTAAATTAGAAGTCTAACAAAAACAACTGACTTTAAAGATTGTTTCAATGTTTTTGTTTTTAATATTTGTACTTTAAAATATTTTATTTGACTTGAAATACTATTTTCCAGTGATCATGTATTATAGTATAATTGAATTTTGAACAGAAAGCTATAGTATGTACTTTTCAAGGAACTTCCAGGTGTATAAAATTGTTTAATCACAATATATTTAAGCACCGCATAATTTGGTTAGCATTCTATAACTCAAAGTTTTAACCCATACTTATAAAATATAATGGTCTATTTAATCCATGTTATAAAACTATAGTTCCATATTATTTCCTCTGTGGCATATGAGTATATGAGTTTATAGCTATATATTTATGTAATTACTAATTGATATTTTACTCTCACAGTACACGGCCTGATTCTGTTTTCCTTACTATTGTATCTCCAGGACTGATACAATACCTAACAAGAAATACATATTTTTTGAAAGAACAAATAAGTGAAGAGAAAAAAAAATGAATAAAATATCTTAAATGTAGTCTAATTTGAGAACTATTTTCTTCAAATAGTTCTCCAGAATACTTTTCCCCAAACAGAACAACTTGATGTTTCCCAAGTTGTCCTTTTACTTTACAGTCTAAATATCTTTAATCTTATTCTTGTCTCTCCTTGGAATGTTTACCCTCTGCTTAGATACCTGGTGAATGCCATTCATTTTCTTTTTTCTTTTTTCTTTCTTTCTTTTCTTTTTCTTTTTCTTTTTTTTTAATTTTGAGTGATCTCACTTATATGCGGAATCTAAAAAACAGAATAAATGAGCAAACTAAACAGAAATAGTTTTAGAGATATAGAAAAAAAAACCTGATGGTTGCTAGATGAGAGGGGGGTTGGTGTTGGGGGAGAACATAAAGGGAAGAGAAAGTACAAATCAGTAGTCACAGTATAACCATGGGGATATGAAAGATAGTTTGGGGAATATAATCAATAATGGTGTAAAGATTTTGTAGGGTGTCAGATGAGCACTTACTTTATTTGGGAGACCACTTCATGAATGACATTAATTTTTAATTGTCAGTTGTTCATCCCTCTCATTTGTTTAATTAGGCCTTTTTGGAAAACATCACTAATAATAAATAAAGGTTAAATTAAGCTAGGGAATTCTGTAGCACAAAAATGGGATTATGTGCATTGATTAAAGAATGTATTTCCTTTTGCATATGTTTTTGCCTATTTTAATTAACAACTTAAAATTGAATTGAGTTACTGTGTCCTCCTATTTACTAGCCTAATTTCCTAGTGTTTTAGCTACTTTAATTATTGCTGATCAGTGACCTGAAGCAAAGAAGCAATTTTCTTGTAAAAGTACTAATTACCAACTAAGTGCTTGGTATTTAGGGCACAGAAAGCAAGAAAGAAAAGAGTTAAGATGCTAATTAAAAGTGCTTAAATTTGTATGCATTTCCACTTTTAGAGGCCAGATATCTTTTTTGTATGTAAAATTCATGAAGAATCTATCTTTACTTTAAATATTCAACCAAAAAAATAGTATTATAGTGTATTAATAGCCTGAGTCATATTTTTAAATGTTAGAACACTGTATAATAAATAGAATATTTTATTTCCACTGTATTATACATTACTGTAGTTACTATTTTAAGGAGAAAAAAGGCAAGGGAATTAGAGATATATAATTTAACAAAAGCTCTCAAAATATTTATTTTAGTCTAATACTAAAAAAAGTCTGAAATTAAAGTCTGAAATTTTATCAGACTTTGTTATATTACTGTATCATAAGCACAGAAACTAAAAATATATTAAAGTTTTTATCAAATGTATGCTCATTCAGAATATATTATGGGGGTAAAGTTTAGCATGTGTTTGTAATTAGACATTTATAACATACAAAAAACAACTTATTTAAAATTAAAAGGTATCCATCTAATTCTAACCAAATAATTTTAGACATAAATACAAATTGATTAAGTGTGTTCTATTATTATTACTTTTTAGTATTATTTTTTAAATTGTTATTCCTATCTTATATGCTATATTTCACCTGATTCTGTAGAAATATATTTATTTTCATTTCAAATTCTATGATGTTTATAGCTTTTCAGTCATGGAATGTTTTTCTTAGCTCTTAAAAGGCATCATGTTTTTATCATTAAAGCCTAATCAGCCAAGAACACAAGCATAAAGCTTAGTTTGACAGCATCACACTTTTTGATATGATACAGTGAGGGAAAGTGGTTCATAGGAGTCAAAGAATGCTGTTCACAAGACTTGGAGGGAAATGTCTTTTGTGAGGTCTGAGTTTGTGTTGATGGATAACAAGGAAGATATAAAAATATAGACTGGACTGAATTCTGTTTGTAAGGTGGTAGAAGATGTTAATAACCAAAGATGAGGTGATATCATAAGGTGTGGGCCGTTTAGAAATTGGGTATCTATAGTAACAAATAAAGAAAGCAAAGTAGCTCTGGGGCATCACTGGTGAGAAAGAAGTTACCACTCAAAGATGGGGTTCATATGGCATTTTACAACTACTGCATGGCCTTGAGATAAAATAGGTTTCTTATTAACTTTCCTTCTGGATTTATATCTGTCTATTTTCCCAAACTGATTAAAAGCAGGGTTACTTTTTTTCTCTTCCCCAGTCCAAGCTGGTTTTCATGCTTTTAGTGCTTGCAGGTTTTATATATTTTTGTCATCATAAATGAGTGATACTTTGTTTTAGTCCTCTTGGGTTGCTTTACACAAACAAACAACGACAACAACAACCATATGTATATAATTAACTGGGTGGTTCATAAACAACATGAACGCATTTTTCATAGTTCTGGAGGCTAAGAAGTCCAAGATCAAGGTGTCAGAAGATTTGATGTCTGGTGAGAGCCCACTTCCTACACAACCATCTTTCCACTAGAACCTCACAAGGCAGAAGGGGCAACATTGCTTCTAAGACCTCTTGTAAGAGCACCAATTCCTTTCATTAGGGCTCTAACCTCAAGACCTAGTCACTTTACAAAGGCGCCATATCCTAATATGACCTATATATGACCTAATATAACCTAGTGGGGTTAGGATTTCAACAACTAAATTTTTGGGGAACATAAACATTTGGATCATAGCATACTCCTCTATAAATTTCAGTAATTTTAAGCGAAATTGATTTTTCTTTAAAGGTAATTTACCCACATTCATGGATTTTCCCTTTATTTTTGTTTTCATATTGATTTAATGGATTTCTCCAGGTATTCTAGTTATAAGGCTATTGAAGATTACATGTTTTATGAGCTTCTTCTCCCACTCTGTAGCTTGCCTTTTCACTTTCTTAATGATGTCTTTGAAGGAATTTTTACTTTCCATGTGCGTCATTTTTAATTTGTGTGTGTGTGTGTGTGTGTGTGTGTGTAGCTAACTATTTGTGTCCTCTTATATCAAAACATAAAAGGATATAAAACGTAAAATTGAAGGTGGGAGGTAGGGAAGAATCTTGTACATTTCAAAGGTAGAAATGACAGAGAAAAATGACCCAAATGTGATAACAAATAAGTTTAAAGTATTTTATCATAAAAAATTAAAATCAAATGGCATATTGATAAATTTTCTTTCAATATGAGTATGTCAGAGACGATAGGCTAATTGACAATATATAAAATGTCATTTTCAAATGAGTTAAAATATCACATTCTCCCTAATGTGAAATTATGAAAAAATTAAGAAGTATTAATTTGATAAAGCAGAAATAGCCAATAAACATTTAAAAATAAATTTATAATTACTAAACAGTGGGGTAAAAACAAAAATGAAATCAATTCAATAATAATATAATTTATGATATATTGGGGTAGGCATATTATGAAGTGTTTGGGAGGATATACACATCCTTATAAACTATTCAGAGAAATATGAATCGATGAGTATTTTTTAAAGGAAACTTGCTTATACGCATTAGAATTTTAAAATATGTTTATATTAGATTCAACACCATATTTATAGGAATTGATCCTGAGAACTAATTAAGGGTATATGTAAACATTAGATGTGATTATTTTTCTGTCAATTATTTTTTAAAAGTAACAAAATAATTTAGGTGCATATTGATTTCTAAGAATAGGAGTTTCTTTGATAATTTTTTTTAAAACAGCAATTTTTTATTAATCAATAATATTAATTGTAATAATTGTCAAAATTGTGTTTAAAGTATATCAAATATCTGTCCATTTTATAAATACCTATTATATCTTTATCTTTACAACAAACCTCTGGTATTAATAATATTGTAGTTGTTTTACAAAAGAGAAAACCATATCAGTTAGGTTAAGCACCTTCCCAAAGTCACAGCTAGTCAGGAGCACCACTGAATAAAGAAAATAGATCTTTTTTTTTTTTTTCTTTCAGACACCTACTCTCCTACTTGGCTGTGCTAACAGTGATAGTGCATTAACATTAATATCTTCATGGCTCATCACTGTTTTAATAGTATGCTAGAAAACAATACCTAAAATATGATCCACTAAAAACAATGTAAAATGCATACAAAATATTTAGACATTATATTCTAAATTGTGAATGGTAATTATCTCTTAATTTGGTATTACAGGTGAGTTTATTTTTGTCTTATTGCTTATCTGCTTTCTCTATAATGAATATATGTTATCTATCTATTATTTAGTAATCTATTCTTTATAAAAATCTTTCAATTATTAGTAAGATTACTGGCTTTGATTAAAGTAATATTATTGAGCAAGCTAAACATTTTACAGATTATTATTTTCTTTGTTTGATATCTTCATCTTTATCATAAAATGACAAAAATAGTTTTTTCTTTAAATGTTTGAAAAATGAAGCTCATGTTTTAGTTGTTATTTAAAACATGGGTCAGTTCAATTATCTTCCCTGCATAAAAATGATGCCAAGTGAGTGCTAAATGAATAAACACAAAAATATCAAATGAAATACCTCAGCTTCTCTGAATAAATTGTCACAAATTGTAGATGAACAAGAAAATTAAATCTATTCTCTAGCATGTTAAAGGAATCATGAATTAAAAATACAGAATATATTGAAAATGGGCTGAAAAATAAGACTCTTAAATTATTTATTTGTAGCACATAATGTTTTCAATTTTTTATCAAACATTTTTTGCCTCTTAGGAAGGAGTCCTATACTATAATGTATTTAGGGCAGTGATACCCTATATTCTTGGCCAATAATGTAACCTAATCATGAGAGTGACATAGCATTGCTTTTGACATATTCTATTAATTAGAAGCAAAAGTTGGGTCCCACTTACAGTCAAAGGGAGAGGAGGAATGCAAAGGCATAAACACCAGTAAGTGAACATAATTGGAGGTTAACCTAGAGTGTGTCCTCTACAATGACTAATGCCAAACTGATAGTCTGAAATAAACCTAATATGGGAAGCATTAGTATTACTCAATGATCTCTATTTTCATTTTATCTTCATTCTTTATTTACTTTATGATTTTTTTTCCTATAGAAATCAAACACCTCAAAGCATAGTTATTTTAATGCATTTAATTTCATTTAAAATCTATTAAAACTAGTCAATTTTTGCTTTGTTTCCATAATTTATATATAGGTTCATGGTGCTTAAGGGAATACAAAGCACTGCTTGAAAAACATGATTGTACCTAACATAACCTGCTACATTGGTTTTGTCTTTGTCACTCATCTCATGCATTACCTACAGAGTACATATGTCTTCTAATTTCATTAGATGAATAAAATGATACGATATACATCTATCCATTATTCATTATTCAGCTAAAATCCTGTGTTGAAAATAGTTCTGTGTACTTTCTGTGGTTGGAAATACGTTTAACAGCTATATTGGATTGTAATTTCTTAGTTTACTTAGAGAAGTCCCTGAGGAAATGAGAGTGATATTGGCAATTTACTAAATCGCTAAAACATTCCTAATTTTGAAGAAACTATTTTTAAAAATGAGTAATCGTTGACAGATAACTACAAATTTTCAACACCTAATTAGGAATCCTGTCAGAGCAAAAACTATCTTTTTCTTTCACAGCTACACAAAGTATCTCTTTTATTACAGGGTGCTTTGTATAGCCAATACTACAGAAATTATTCTATAGGCTCAACAAGCACTTAAAACCAAAACCAAAAGCAAAATACCAGCATGGAGGAGTCTAGGTGAATCCACAGTGATAAACACATTCTTTGCCTATTTCAAAGACTGTGGTTTTTATCTAAAAATATATTTGAATGTAACTGCTTTTCTCTTAAGGAATATTATTTTAAGAAGTGATTTAAAAAAATGAAAGTTACATGTTTTGGTGCATATTTTAAAACAAAGCAATTATTTTTTTATCAAGATGAGCTAATGAGAACTTCAAAATAATTATTAGCTTTGCATGTCTGTTCCTACCTATTCCAAGGGTCATTTTCAGGAGTTGGAGTTCAAAGGCACTTCATGGAGTTTTAGACTGACCTACAGCATCAGCATCAACTGAAGCAAAAGAGCTCCATGTTTATCTTCCATCTAGTAATCTATAAATATCTATCATCTATCTATCTATCTATCTATCTATCTATCTATCTATCTATCTATCTATCTATCTATCATCTATCTATCTAGTATCATCTATCTATCATCTTAGTTCTTCAAAACAGATAAGGAAGGATATCAAGACACAAAAACTGCAATTATTGAAAGATGTGAACAAAGAAATGGTCATTGTTACTCTTTTATCAAAGTTAGTTGAAATGATAAAATAACATTATCTACTAACTTGAGTGGCAAAAACAATCGTTGTCCTTCAAGAGCCTTATTAGTTTTAAATGCACCTAAAGTAATAAAGTAATACCAAAATATTTAAAATCCCTTAGATGTTAAGCCTACCTATTCGATCGCTATAGTGTCAGATATTTTGAAAACCAGTTTGCTTGTGATCTAAAGCACAAAGAGTGTCTATACATATCCTTGAAGCTGTTGAGAATAATGCTAATTTTTAAGCATGATAATTTTATAAATAAGTTTTAATTTAATTCCTAAAATTAATTCCTATAATGTAGCATTCTACTCCATGTCGTAACTGATTGTTTTATTTTGTCAAATTATTTTAAGTAATCTTTCTCTTCATGGGTATCTTGTTATTTATTAAGACATATAATGATTCAATGAGTAAATAAGATTCAGAGCACAGGAAATAATTGAAGAATAATGATAGTACATGGCAAATTCAGTGTACTAAAGTTTTTTCCTTTCTCACAAGATCACAAGGTGGAGTTCCAGGGATCCTTGAATAAATATTAAGTCATGTTAACACTAAGCTTAAATAATATCAAACATGTACCTGCACAAATAATACAGAAGCACACCCCAAATATCTTTATTTGTGTATATCTAGATTTTGAATGGTGATTTTGTGTCATATATGTGAAGAAACCAGTTTGCTTCTAATTTCTCTGCTCAAGATTTTTCAGGGAAGTTTCTTGGTGATAAATTATTTGAAAAATATTTTTTTTTTCAGCCTTCCATTTCAAACAACTAGACAGTCTGGGAAAAATGAATAGAAAACAAATTAACATCTTTTTTTATGGGTATCAGATGATCACACAGTTGCAATGTCTTGAAGGACCAAAAAACAAAGAAATAAATGAAGGTCAGAGAGGTAAGCTCTGCATAAGGCATTATTTTTCTCCTTGGGTAGTTTTCATTTCAAAGACTGAGGTTTTTAACCTGAGACAATGAGCAGGGCATTCAGCAAACTCATGGGACTGGTAAGAAAACTGAAATTCAGGGCCTCTCAAGAATCAAGACTATAGTGCATACCTCATAATTTTTGCTCAAGACCCTGAAGATATTTAATTTTGGAGTAAAAACAAACAGAAAAAGACCACTCTAACAGGCAGTGAAATCCATATTTGCATCATTAAATTATAGGTGGGCTCTGGGTGATCTGAGATTGCTAGTATTGTTAGTCTGGCTTCTTACCTCATGCAAAAGTAAACCGTACTTAGAGGATGATAATTTTATATAGAGACTTATACATAATTTCCATCATACAATGGAAACCGTCTGCCATACAAACAAACAAAAACACGTAAGACAAGACTTGACTAAAAAATAGGGAAGATGCCATTTCAACATGCTAAAATATAATAGATGTATTAGAAACATCTAAGGGGAAAAATTTGAAATAGGTGGTAAGAAGAAAATATTTAGACTAAAACACTTAAATATAAAAAGATAGAAAATGTAGAAAAGATTTTTGAAACCTATAGATGAATAATTGTAATATATTTGTAATTATATTGAAAGACAATTATGAAAAGATAGTATAAGAAAGTCTCTAAAACTTGCAAAAAAATGAAGCCATTGTTCAAGTAGATTAATTAGCTGAAAGTCTCTTAAGGAAAAGAAAACCACACATAGGTCTCTTATAATGAAACTGTTGAGAACCAGAGACAACAAAGAGTAAATTTTGAAAGCAGCCACAAAACAAAGATAGCAAGAATAATAATGATTACAGACTTTTCACAGGAATAATGGAATCAAGGTGAGTGAAATATTTCTAAATTAGCCAAAGAAAACTGAAAATCTATAATTCTGTAACCAATGAAAAAAACATTTTTCAAAAAATGACACCAGCAGACCCCTACGATATGAAATACAAAAGGATATACTCTAGGCAGAATTGAAGTAAGGCCAGATGGTAACTTGGAGATCCAGGAAAATACAAATAACATATCAAGGGACAAATATATTGCTACACTGTTTATATAGTATAAAATACTATATTATTTGAAAGCAAGATAATTATACTTATAATTAATAAATTTATCAAGGTTGCTATATTAAAGGCAATTATTTTAAATTGTATTTCTATATACAGTAACACATATGTAATATGTAACAATTTTAAAAAGGATTTAGAATCCCTTCAATATATCTGATTCTATAAGTTAATTTAATAAAAGATATGTGAAATATTTTTATATAAAATTGTCAGTCATTAATGAGATAGAGAGGACTGAAAGAAATTAAATTTCTATGGACTGTAAGGTCCAATTTTGTAAAAATTTCAATTCTCATTAAATGGATTTAACGTTTTAAGTCTGTTCTGATCAACATACAGAATGTTTTGTTTATTTAATAGAAATTTTCAAGCTGTTCTAAAAATTATATGAAAACACAATGGGTCAAAACAACAAAGGAAATCTTAAAACAAAACAGTAAAGATAGAGAACCCATTATACTGCATGTCAATGTTTATCTTAAAAGTGCAGTTATTAAGAAAGAAGTACAAAGTGAAATAAATAGATAAATGGAAAATGGAGAAAAGTCATATATCCGTGGTCACTTGATTTATAACACAGCAGTACGTGAAAATCGTAGTAAAGAGACATAGTGCTTTCAGTAAATGATGCTGGATCAATCGGCTATCCAGATGTAAAATGTGAAACCTGATCACTTCCTTTATACCAGACACAAAAGCTGTGTTTAGGGGGATTAGAGTCATACATACACAAAGTAAAACATTAAAGCTTCCAGAAAAAAACAGAATAGGAGACTATGTTCTTGACTATGAAGTAGGTAATTATTTCTTAAACAAGACAGAGAACAATAAACATAAAGGAAATACTGATAAATCATATCATAAAAAATATTAAAAACTCTGCTGATAGAGGAGTGACACAGACACTCCCACATGTTGGAAATTACTGGGTAATTTTCAAGACTTCTCTTGAAATCAACTGAAACAGGCCTTTGATGGAGTCTTCATTTCTAGGAATCGACCATAAGAAAGTCATTTAAAATGTTTAAAGTATTTTCAATATATGTGTACATCAGCATTATTTGTGTTAAAATGTCGGTAACAATGAAACTCCTTAATTAAAAAATAAAGTTTAATATTAAATTTATACAATGGAATATAATATGGCTGTATTGGATGTTCTATTTAAAGAATTTTGCCATAAACATTCTATTTATAGAGACTTGATAAAATGTGTAACACAATGTAATATGAATTGAAAAAAAGGCCAAAATGTTTTTACAATAAGAATCCATGTTTTAAAATATGCTATTTATAAAGAAGATAAAAAAAAATAACAATGCATTAAATATGAGGTTAAAGACAATGTCTATGTAGTTATAGATTTGATAACTAAAAAGCACAAATAGTTGTTGAAATAGCTGTATTGATCATATCTTAACTATGAACTCACTGAATGAAATGATTTTCTTTGATTCACTTCAGTGTCCTAGAATTTATAGATAGAAAATTGACCTCAAAATCTTTCATTTATTTATGGAATGAAGAGAGGAAGAACAGATGAAAGATGAGAAATTGATGGCGTAAGAAGTGGTCTACTGATTAGAAATCTTCAAAAACAAAATGTGTATTTCCAAGACGGAGTTAAGGTAGACAAAACCTAAACAATGTATAATTTATTCAGCTCAAGGTGAAAAACTCTGCTCGGAGAAAATGCAGAACTTCTATGATAAAGAAGGAGAAACTCCTCACTCCTCTGGTCTGCTTAGAGTCCCACTTTGCCTTTCATTTTTATTTTTCCACTTGTATTTTTTTCATTGCAAAATACATAGTTGATACATCGAGGACCCCAGTGAGATTCATTTAATAGTTTCTGGCTAATGAAAAAATCTTCCTTATAGGGGATTCCTGTCCTTAAATCCTCCAATCCTCTGACCCACCTAGATTGAAGATTTTTATGTCCATTCCATAGGAGTTGTTTACAAACTGGATAAAGCAACATACTTGAATAAAACAGCATTGGTCAAAAATCCAAGAGACAACCAATGACTTTACGTGTGTTAGTCTTCTCCTCATGCAATCACGGTGTTTTAACTTTTCTCTCACAGATTTTATTAAACAGCTTTTCATCCATTTAAAGGCCATAATTCAAGAAAAGTCACTTGTGATAAGGTCCTGCAGGAATCACTTTATAGGATGAAGAACGACTGGTTCTTTTGTGAAAAGGACAAAGGTCTCTGCACTTGTCTGCTATTTTGAAAATCCTGTAGCCAATGTGGTTTGAATTCACCATTGTCCTCTAGTATCAGTGGGTCAAACTCTTAAGAGCCAGATGTGGATACTGCCAGAAGGGGGAAATGAACTGACTGATAGCGAACCCGAATCAAGTGGCACAACAGCCTGTTCTTTCTCTCAGGAGAACAATTTGGGAAAAGAGTAGGATTCTCCCCTAAGGGTGAGGAATACAGCACAGAAACCTTACTTTCTTGCTTTGGGTTTGCTCAATGCTTTCTATGCTACGCTCAATATTACCATCTGCCATGCACAAATAACTGTCAAGCATCAGCTTTCAATCCTGTATGTAAGGATAAATAAAATGAGGACACGGCGATATGTAAAACAGAAGAAAATGCCAGAAAGTCCCACAGATTGCTTGTGAATTTAGTGGAAACTTACCCTAGTTAAACAGGAGCAAGAAATATACACACTTACAGTGTGCAGTTTCTATAGACATACTCCAAATAGGGTTTCTGAGAGTACAGCCAGTAGTATATTATCCTAGTATGTGATTTTTTTGCTATCTAACTTGAGTGTATTCAGAGAAACAGCTTCATGGCTCTATAGTTGTTGAATAAAAATAAACACTGAACTGGAAGCTAAACATGTCATTCCTGGACTCACAGGTGGTAGGTATAAAATTGCAAATTTTATTTAACTTGTTCTGTGCTATAGACACTAAAATGAGAGGGTGAGCCTCAATCATTTTGAGGTTTTGTTCTTGATTTAACTCTGAACAATTCTGAATTGTTCCCATTTGATCTTCAGATTTGAAATCATTTTTCTAATCAACACTATAATTCCTAGATTAAGGAAGACATACATATTTGTACATTGCAATACCAGTGTATCAGTAGAGTGTACGTTTGTGAGAATAAAACATGTTCCTTGAAAAGTTAAGTCATCGCTGCTCCCTCAGGTTTGGTGCTGAGGGAGTCTTTCCTGGTTCCTCCAACCAGGGCACCTCATGAAGAAATAGTTGTCTCTTTCATGGTAAGTAGTTCAAAAAAAGGAAAGTGGAACAGTTGCTCCCAGAGAAGCAAGCACAGCAGACATCATTCAAATTGATGCTAATTTCTTTAGAGTGATCCACTGAAGTGCTAATGATGCAGGCTCATTGCCCCTGCCTGTTTCCAACTTTGCTTCCTTTTAGTATTGCATTACCTCTACAGTGCAAAATGAAAGTTACAGCTGTGGACATTCTGCTAAGCAATGGACATTTTTTTTGCAAGATAATTTACTACAGAAAATTATAGCAAAAGAGGGGTGGGGGGAGAAGGAGGAGAACTTTCTACAATGCATAATTGATTTTCTTATTTTAATGACAAATTTAAGTGATCACCTTCTAAGAAAGCCTCCCAAACAAGCCATGTTTATTATTTCTTGGTCATAAGTATATCACAAAGACTAAAATGCTGTAAGCTTATTGGTTGAAGCTTTTGTTGTCCTCAAGGTGGTTTTCAAATGTAGAAATGTCCATTCAGAAATTTAAGTAATTAGTAATTCAATTTACGCAAGTTGCAGTTTCAAATCTTGACCTCTATCTTTGGTTTTAAATTCATCTTGCAAAACTTGATAGACTACGCATGAGTTCTAGCAAATTTTTAACAAACTGAGTAATTCTGTTCTCATCTATAAACCAAATTAAAAAGAAAACAAACATCCATATATTCAATATGTTTGCTTTATGCTTCAGGATTAAATTTTCAGGTTTAGCCTTGTGAGTACCTAAATAATTCTTACAAATACAAATAAATACAATTTACAAATATAGTGAATTGTATTTGACGCAATACTGGTATGCATATATTAAATAAGATTTTAAGATAAAGTATGATGCTAAATCAATTACTCAGTTACATATATGAAAGTTGAGCTACAATGCAGTAATTCTAAAAGGCCAAGTCCTCTTAAATATACAAGAGTATGGGATTACACATTTATTCTCTAGCTTTTGTTTCCACATTTGTAGCTTCTAGTGATGCACATGTTGGTCCCTCCCTTGTCCTCTATATTTACTAGTTTCTCTAAAATCGTTTTGATCGCTTTTAAAATGTATGACTTTTTCTTACACCTTTTCATCCTCTATCTTTAATATGGCATTCTCTGCAGTTCTCAAAAGTTCCTGTGTTCCTCATAGTTTAATCTGCATTTCTGAAATAATTTTTCTCTTTCACTTATAATTCTTGACCTCTGTTTCTCTTTTCATCTCTTCCTTTTGTCCAATAATCTCATGTTTGAGTTTTAATTATTTTAATGCATAACATATTTTAAATTCATTTTTAAAATATTTAAAATCATTTAAAAATATCAAGTTTACAGTTCTCATCTACATTTGCTTTATATTTTTCTCCTGTGGTTCCACTGTCTGTAAAACAGTTGCTCTTCTTATTTTCTTTTGAAGAATTATTTATAGCTATAGAGATTTGACTTCAATGCTTTTCTGTATCTTGCATTTAGGTGATACATATTTTCCTATACTCTTAGGAGATGGTTCCACTGTAATAATATGATTTATTGAGCCAAAATATTTTTCAAGCTATACAACGTTTTAGGGCTTCCTATTCTGTTGTTATTACAAGTGTTAAAACATCTGGACTTATTCTTCATGAAATCTGCTTCTTGTTTTTTATCAAATTTTATTCAGATCTACTCTTTCTTTTATCCTCTTCTTTTCACTTTTGATTATATGTCCACAAATTTCATACTGTTGAAGGGATTTTTTTGTGGAAGGGAATTTCAGGTGGTAAATGTCCAGAGTTTATAGGATAAAAAACATCCCTAAACTGACTAAATTTTCAGTGATCTTACACTCAGAGGTAAATTCGAGACTGCAAAGCTTGTACCCAATTTTGGCTGCTATTCTCAAAGGATGCCATTAAACTTTTTGCATTTGTTGGGGACTGCTCATTTTGGAGCTGAGTATCTGTTGGCTATTTCTGGTTTCTCCAGCTTCAAGGAATTGATAATCTCCTTGTCTTTTCCTTTGCCATAATAGCTTTGTAAGTCAATTATTCATGCTTTTGATAGTTTGACCCATCCTATTTCTATTTTATAATTCATAGCAATACATGTTTTACTAATTGTGTTGACATTTTCTGTAGTATTTTTGTTTTCCTATATTTAGTGCAAGATACGGTGAATGTTTAAATTTAAAAAAAAAAAAAACATTACAGTAAAAGACACATTGACATTAATCTCCCTCAAAATACTCTCCCTTGCTTCAAACTCATGTATCCCATCATTCTTGGCACTTACTGAAGCAGTTCTGGAAGTCCTCTTTCATGAGCGTCTTTACTTTATCCTCCATCATGACAATGCTCCGTGTCACACATCGCTTCTGGTATATGGCAATTTCTGTCAAATAAAATCATTACTGTATGTCCTCATCTACCTTATTCAACAGATCTGGCACCGTGAGACTTCTGGCTCTTCTCCAAAGTCAAAATGACCATGAAAGGTAAATAGTTTAATTGACTCAGGAAATCGAGGCAGCCATGATAGCACTGCTAAAGACACTCACAAAAGAGGACTTCCAGAACTGCTTCAGACAGTGGCAGGAATGATGGGATACATGAGTTTGAAGCAAGGGAGAGTATTTTGAGGGGGATTAATGGCAATGTGTATTTGACTGTAACTTTTTTTTTATTTAAACATTTACCGATTGTGTGATCACACCTCATATTTTGCTTGAAGCAACAAATTATCTTTTAAAAATTTCTTTATATAATAAAAAATATATTTACTAGCATAGTTTTATCTGCCTATTCCATCATCACTCTCATTTCTAGGTTTGATTTTATCTATAGATCTTTATACTAGTTATGCATCATATTGTTCTGCTTCTTCCTTTGTTGTTGGTATTTTTTGACACAGAACATAAATAATTTTCTATTTTTGATGATAAATTTTCCTGCTTTTAAAGACTGTTAAGACATTTCCCCATGCATCCTGTGGCCTACAGTGCATGTGTCATGTACTTTCTGGCTAAAGGGATTTTGAACAATTCCTAATTCTTCTTGGGGATTGCATTATAGCACTCTAATTTATTTTTTGGGGGGTGGGTGGGACGAGGAGTAGATTCTTGTGCAGTCTCATGCATTTTCAGCCCATGCATGTGTAGATGGACATATAGATAAAACTCAGCAGTAACCCTATGCAAATTTCAGGAACAAATTTTCTGCATAGCTCCCTCCTCTCTGGATCTGTATAAGTATACTAGTTCCTTCTATGAACTCAGATCTCTGCCTCTGTGAACTCAGATCTCTGCCTCCTCAACTTAGTGAGGATATCATATTCTTTTCTGCCTCGCATACTAAAAATTGTTTTCATGCAGAAAGTCTGGGCAATTATAGAGCTCAGCTCCTATATATTCCTTCTGATAGACATTACTGCACTGTCCTGGTCATTGCCAGATATCTGAAAATTGTTTTTTCATATGTTTTGTCAAGTTTTTGAAGAAGTTATGCCAGAACAGTAATTTCAGACCCTGACACTCTCTCATGATCAAAAATGGAAGTGTTGTCCCCTCACTTAAAAATAGTATTTACTTTTACCAAATATTTTTTTCCCTAAGACTGATATATGACAATCCCTTTTTGAAATATTAAAATGGCCATTTGCAAAAAGATCCAAGCTTATTGAGTTTAAATGCCCTTCGAGATCTGGTCCCTGCTCACCTCTACAGCTTTCTTTTCATACTACATCTATGTGTGTGTGTGTGTGTAATATATTGAAAATCTGGAGTTTCTCAAACAGTTTTTTTCTCTTAATTTTATCCCATTCAATTTCACATCATTCATCATTTTTTTCAAAAATTCCTTTAGATGCATTTCCTTTTCTTAATATCTGTACCCCCTACAAGATACAAATCTAATACATGCATAAAGGATTCCATGCCTACAATATCCAGCTTTACATAACACTACAAGATAGTAACAGGGATATTTTTATCATTCATTACCAAGTTCCTAGCACAGTATCTTGTAAACAACCATCCTATTTCTTTTATTTAACTTTGCAAATGTCTTTGGATAGTAGGAACATCAAAGAGAGGTCAATTGAAATCTTAAGAACTGACAATTTTCAAAGTGGAAACTGATAAATCCTTGTAGGATGTAAATCTTGAAGACTTCCTTGATTGCTTATTGTTGTATAAAAAACTACTACATAACTTAGTGATGAAACAGGATTTTATTATTTTTCATGATTCTGTGGTCTACAGTCAACAAAGGGGTTGACTTCTCTGGAACATCCAAAATGGCTCATTTATATGAATGGTAGTTGGTACCATCAGCTGGGGGATCAGTTGAGGCTGGCGAATGAAATACTTCTTATCCACTGGACTGCTGTATGCGCCCGGGTTTTTCACAGAGTGGTGGCTCAGCTCTAAGATGCACGATGTGAGAGCTGGCAGTCCCTCTAAGGCTGGGTATCAAAGTTCCTTATTGTTACTAATGATGCATTTCATTTTCAAGGCCAGTCACAGGCCTACCCAGATTTAGGGCACAGGAAATTATCTACACCTCTCGTTGTGACATTTGCGCACAAAGAGAGAAGGAACAGTGGGGGCCGTTATTTGAGACTACTTTCCACAGGGGACCGGAAGAAATTATATTCTTGACATCTCCTTGTTTCAATGTAGTTTTCTTTTTTTCGCAGGTATGGGCTTGGAATGTGGAAAGACCCAGAACTAGGAATGTAACTTTACATCAGTCTTTATCTGTTCTGTTGTGGCAGCAAGAGCATAAGTTCTTATCTGTTTAAAATATTTATATATCTTTTCTGGAAACAAAATCTGGTTAAGCTTTATATTCTCAGATGTTATTGCAGATCTCTTTCTGTGAAACGACTTTTTCTCATTCATTCCTGTTAACCATCCTTCACTCTAATCCTACAGTTTTTAAGGGTGTTATTTTCCATTCTTTATCACAAGAAATAACTTTACCACAAGATATCAAAATGAACCTAACACTAAAATAAACAGAGTTTAAAGTATATGTGATATACTGTGGCAAAACTAGAAATATGATTTTTTAAATTTGTGATGTAATCCTTTACAACATTTCCAAGGGTAACTGTAATAGAAAAGTACTATTTGTGTTTTGTTTCCAAAAACAAAATCAAATAAATTGGGAATATTAAGCAACTGTACACACATTTCACTCTAGTAATTAAAAAATGTGACAATATATTACAAAATAAATTGCTTTTCATAACTATAAAAAATAGCAGACTACAGACTTCTAATATTTTCCTTGGGTGTAAAATAATCTTTACATACAGTGAGAAAAAATCAATTACTCCACCCAAAATGTCAGTGATAATGCTAAAAGGTATGCTTTTAGATACACCTGACAATTTTTTAAACATTCTCAATATTCATCTCATATATGTATATATGATTACAGATTTACGCCAGCTTAGATTTTGGAATGTGATCATACCATCAAAATACATTTTTATTAAGATAGTAGAGATTACTATACCTCTTATATCTAACCATTCTTTAATGAGACTTTTTTAGAAGTTTGTTTCCTTAAATTGGTGGTTTTATCCTGAACTGAGAAAATATGTACATAAGGCTCTTTAGTCATAGACACAACTTTGTATCAGGTAGAATGTCTTCTAGCCAGGTTACAAAAAAGTAAACAAAATATGGCTTTAAAATCATGTAAATTTATTATCTCACATGAAAAAAATGTAAATTAGGAAAGCTACTAGGGGTTCTAATTCTATGTCAATGGCATTATTGACTACACTGTTTCTTTCAACCTTTATGTTGTGCGGTCCACGGAATGTTGATTTTGCCTCTTAATTTAGCTCCCGTTATAGGTACAATATGGCTATTATAATTCCTGGCATCCCAACTAGTGGTATAATATAAAACAGAAAAATGGGACATTTGTCATCCATGTGTTTCTTTTTAAGAGAAAGGACTTTTTTCTTGGTTGTCCTGTATCATATCTCTTTTCATTGGTCCAATCTGGAAGATCTTTTGGATCAAATCATGATTCAAAACAATAATCACTGTTATAAATGGTTGGCATTGACTTAGGCTATTAACATGTATTCCACATCTGGAGAAGTCATTGTTATGTAGTAAGTAAATTATAAACTTATGCACACTAGTGTTTGTACACGTTTTGTAATCTACATCCAGGGATCTGCCAGTTACTATGATCTTAAATAATTATTTAAGCTGAAGTCCATATTCCACAATTCACTAAATTTGTCATTGAGCAGCACCAGTGCTGAGGCTAATTAATACAAAAAAGTTCAAAATATATTTTACAAAAGAAATTGACAGGTGATAAATTAGTAAACTTGACATTATGGATTTAGTTGTTTAAATTAGTGAACTTGTGAATGTGTGTGGATCAGCTAAAATATTACAGAGATACTTGCTGCATTTGCAAGGAGGAGGTGTATAAATTTAGTAAGTCCTTTCCTTTTTACCATTTAAAATGCTGTGCCAGCTTTCTTTGGAAATATTCCTGTTTCCAGATACAGGATTTCCAAGTAGAAGATAGTGACTATCTGGCGCCTTTTAAACTGAACTCAGCCTCTAGAATAGTCATGTCGCTTTGCATTAACCTTTCCTGAAAAGTGAGTTGAAAGACTGATAGGATTTAGCTAGTTTGTAGCAGATTGCAAGCCCCAATGGCTAGCATCTCTTCCCAGTGCCACATTTAAAGAAATAATATCAATTGTTTGGAATTGGTCAGAGTAAGAGTATTTATGTCATAGACACCAGCAAATGTTAGGTATTAATTTTTCAATTTACTATGCATGTATGTATGTATCCACTCATTGATTCACTCATTCATTGAGCTGGCTTAACAATATACCACTGGTGTAAATGAATTAATTCAGAGAGGTGGGACTACACAAAATTACACAACAGATTAAATAATCAGTGTGCTTATTATATATCTGATTATTAATATATGTTCTATGTGTACTGAAAGAATTTGGTCTAAGACTTTCACACTTTCAAGGTGGTGAAAAAACACACATATAACTCTTTACATCCTCTAAATACTACTGACTTCTTTTATGTACAAAAGCAAAGCAAAACAAATGTAAATAAAGCAAAAAACTAGCAATTATAAACAGCTAAACTATCTTGAAATATCAGAAATTATCTTCCCTAGGGGTGGATACCTAAAGTAATTTGATTTCTCTTAGTAAGAGAGAAGAACATGATTTGGGAAGGCAACAGGAAACTTTCATTAAAATTTCAAATATTCCTCATTCGCTCTCTCTCTCTTATTCTCTCTCTCTCTTATTCTCTCTCTCTCTCTCTCTCTCTCTCTCTCTCTCTCTCTCTCTCTCTCTCTCTCTCTCTCTCTCTGTCTAGGGGCTTGGCTACCTATGCTGGGTCTGGCTGAGCTGTTCTAATCAAACAGAAGCTCCATCTGGGCTTGGCTCCATATCCTTGATTGGGCTTAGGACTTTGTAATGTGTGTTCATTCTATGTCTCAGGCTAAACTGGTAGCAGCTAACCCAGTAGTGTTATTTTTTATGTGATGATAGATTTGCAAGAGGCCAAGCCCTAGTGAGCAAGCATATGACAATTAACCTGCCTCTATTCAAAATATGTCACAGAGCCAAGTCCAAAGTCAAAGAGTGCGTAGGATGAGTCCACAATGAAGTCAAGACATCACATGACGAGTCCAAAATAACAATAAAGCAATCAAATTTAGGAAAGGGCATCCAGAGTTTCACAAAAATAAACCTGCACAAATTCAGCATCTATGCTTAAGATTTGTAGCAAGAGAAAATCCACTTAAACCAATAAACAAGCAACAATCTTAAAAAGCTGGAAGCCTCATGGCCTGAGAGAATACTTTACAAATGTACTTTAACGTAAAACAGCAAAATTAAATAACAGACTCCCACATAGATTAGGAAAACTCAAAAACAATGGATGCTTTTGCCTCAGTGTGAGGGACCAGAATATTAGCCTGAGCCAGAAACAAAGTATTTTATTCCTCATGGCAATAGCTGGCAGCATGAACTTCATCTTGCCCTCAAGTCCCATGGAGGAAAGAAGAGATGCAGAGGTAACCCAGGTAGATGTGTACTCAACACATCTGTGTTCCAGCTCAGACACCTTGAGCTTTGAAAACTCCTAAGCTTACAATAGCAACTACGCCTGACCTTTGCTCTGGAGAGAGATATGTGTTACCTTTCTTATCTTGGACAGCAAAGAAGTTGGCCCTCTCATCTGGAGGGAGACAATATACCTTCTTGTGAAAGTCACTATAAAAACATCCTTGCAATATTTTAAAATCATGTGAACAGCTCATTTTTGTTGTGTGTTTTTTCAGGGAGGTGACACAGAACAGTACTCTTCAGAAGATGTATATTGTTAGTAAGCCTGCAATTATATCATATTTTATATACTATTAAACTTTTTTAAAGTCAACAGGGCACATGAAGTGCATTTAGGTAAACTCTCATTTTCACGATGATAAAGAGAAGCAAGTTTTTCAAGGTCACAATTTCTTAGATATGCATATTAGTCCTGAGACCATGATTGATACCATCTTCCTTCGTGTCCAAATATTCTCAATTGTCCTCACCCTTAGCCAACATGTCTGCTGGTCTACAGGTTATTTCAACGGGATGAAACAGACGTTTATCCCTAAGGTGTCTGAGCTCTCGTCGCCCTGGCCTTACAAGGTTCAGGTGGTGCAATGACCTATTTGCTACTGTCAACGATACCAGTGCACCAAGAAGGACCACCGGGTATCGCTGAGCTCCACACACCTCTGTTCCCATTATGTAGCAGCAAATTCTCTATCTTCATACGTAATAATCAAGGTTGATATCAACGTTAATTTCCTACACATTATTAGAATTTCTTTTTTCTTTCTTTTTTTTTTGTCATCTGTTGGTCTAATTCTATGTAGAGGACAAAATGACTGGACAGCTTTACTTTAAAGTATAACTTGAGTGAATGGGGAGATGTTAGTATCCCTAGGGGACTATACCAAAGCTGCGGGGGGGGGGGCGCAAATTCCTCAAAGGAGTCACTGACAGTGATGGTGAAATCACAACTTCTTCTATCCTTTGTGATTTCTGGATGTATGTATTATATCTGTAAAATAGCCATTTGGTCAAAAATTATACTGAAAATTGAAGGACACTGTCTCAGAAATGAAAGGCATCATCACTAGGCTGGTGCCCGGGTCAGCCCTTTAAGTGGCCATTCCAGTATTCCATCAGACAAACAGCTCACAGTTAATGCTATATGTCATTATAAAACCCTTACCCATATGTTCATTGTCACACTTTCTCCAAAATGAATATCTCTATCCAAGGACATGTTAGGCTGGATCATATATTAGTAATCAGACATGTTTACAGCCCTCCAATAGTGGTGCTGGCTGAGGCAGTGCAGGAAGTGATGACAAACCCATTTTTGGAATGCATGTTTTTGCTCTAAGTTAGGATGAATTATCGCCTTCGTTAATATGGAATGTGTCCAAAGTGATCAACTTGTACTAAGTGACTGGTCGGTCTTCTTGAGGGATGGTACCTCCGTATTTGTCTGTTTTGCTCATAGATCCAATATTCTTCAGGAACAGAAACGAGGTAGTCTCTGTGAATGAAAGGTGTGGTTCAGCTCATGCTTGGCCTGTGACTCTGCCATCATAACTGATGAATGAATTATGTGGACCATAATCTAAATATTTTGATTTGTCGTCACATAGGTACACGGTCTTCAATATTTCTGCTTCATTGACATAATCTGATACCATACCTACATAACCGATCCATATATTTCTTGCACATGTGCAAAAATGCATATATTCTATGCATATATTATTTAAGAACTCAATACTTCTGATGTTATTATTGCCCATGTATCACTGTGAGTGAAGGAAGTATCAGTAGTATCGCCAGTTGTCCTGGCTGCATTCCTGAGGTGAGCATTCATTCCCTGGTATTCATCACATATGATGAGGAATCAAGCCAACATTTATGTATTGATTACACAAAATGAGTGGAAGCTCCAGGTTGCCTCTTATAGAGAACAGAAAAACACATTTCCTACCCTAAATAGGCAAGTTTGCTCTCTAGGTCTGTTTCTCTTTGCACCTGCTTTTCTATCCCCTTGCTCAGAACAAGCCAGTTTCATTTATAAACTGTATATTATTGTATTCTGAAATATCTTTGCTGAAGATATGTTCAAGAATTAAAAAAAATAACCCAAGTGTTAATTTAACCCATGTGTTAATTTTGCATGTTCAAGTCTCAGTGAACTTCTTGCTTAACTGACTTTTACTTAGTTTAGTGCAGGATTTTAGTTGTATAGTTATGAGATAGTATGTGGTCTCCTCAGAAAAATAAAAATAACTTCCATAGTAAAATAAATTTGGCAAACATTGGAGATTCATGATGTAAATTAACCTTAAAAAGTTTCTGTGATGTCATATTATAGAGAAGTATGTTCTAATGCACAGAACTTTAAAAAAAACATTTAAATAATGCAAACCCTCTTCAAATTTTCTAAGGAAGGAATTTATTGTATCAAGTCATCCATAGGAGGAATTGTATATAGAATGTCTGGATCTAAGAGCAAAATTTACACTATCGAGGCAATCAATATTTCTATAGGCTGGCTTTATTCAATTGACAGCATATCTTTATGTAGTATGAAAAGGACAACTGCCATATATAGATTCACATTCTCTCCAATTGGTAAATCTATATATGCCTGCAGAGAAAGGCATTTAACTAGACCCACTGAGCTCTCATGCTTGCCACTGAAATGATCACGGATACCAACAGCACAATGATTGATCCAGCAAGGGTTACATGGTTGGCTTAGGAAGCAAGGGAGGCAGACCTCAAAGGAAACTGAGGGGTCAAGATATACCCTCTATATATTCTACTGTATATTACCATTTTATTTGACCATTGGAAGCCTTTTATCAGAAATGCCTAATAAAATATTTTGGCAGAGCCTATGTAGATATTAAAAATTTTATAATTATCTGTAGTTCAACTCACAGGGATATTATTGTGCCCACCTACATATAATTATTCCATTAATACGAATAAATACAACATATATTGAATTTAATATACATGCATTATGAACGTACACTGTGGTTATATTTTTGAATAAAGTAAAATCGTGATGCTTTCTAGGCATTTGTTAATACATTTTAAAAACCTCACACTGTATTACATAATCTACTGGTCGACTATTGGACTTGAAAGATTCTTTTAATACGAAGAAGTCAGGGTTGGATAATCTAGCCAAGAACATTGAGTGAGAAGTGCTTTGAAGCTTAGCTACATAATCAAACAATGTGACAATGGAAGTGGGAAGGTCAAATGAAAAGAAGTGGTGACAAATGGACATTCATTTCAGGTCACTGAAGTATATCTCAACCAGTAAAATAGCCATCCCAAGTTGTTATCCCAAGAATTTCACAGCCCATAGAAAATACAAAGTTTCATAATACTGGTATGTGAAAACATGTTAAAACAGACTTTTTCTTAAAATAGGTGAGACATATCCTGATTCAAAAATATCAAATGTAAAACCCAGTAGAAACATTCCAATTTTCTATTGAAACTTGTCCAGGTGTTTAAATTTAATGTTTGTCAAGGTTGGTGTAGCATGTGAAACAAACATAATTAAGAAAAGTGGAAATTATTACTATTAATAATTGATTTGCAAATAAAATAAAAATTTTTGCCTGGGACTATTAAATTTAACTATGAAATTATAATTTAGTTGGGAGCTGTTGAAAAGGGGGAAACATTTTTTTCCAAGTCTTTAAATGCAGGTTTTAGAACACATTATAAAAATAACTTCAGCCCATCAATGTTTCAAAGTAATCGAATTTCTGTTGTTTCTATTTCAATAGGTTGCAACGCTATACACTCACAAATCTAAGGAAGAAAAATAGAAATAATCCCTGACTCTATTTGTTCCCTTATCACTCAGAATTAGTCAACGATTATGTTTTGCTATTTTTAACTCCTTAAAAACTTTCGTAATACTCTACCTGTTTATTCTCTCACTACTTCCCTCGTTCAGACTTGTATTATTTGCCTAAACTACTGTATGAAGTTCTTACTATTCTTCCTAATTCCAGTTTTTTTCCTCCTAAAATCATAATAAATGATAATAAATGATAAATGATCAAATGATCAAATAATTGATCTCTAACATTTAAACTTGACATCGTATTCACCACTCTTCAAGTCACTGTTAGTTTTCTGTGAGTCGGGCTCCTATTATTATGCACAAGAGAGTATATAATCCAGCCTCTGCCTAGAATGAAGCTTTATCTGTTGAAATTTCATGAAATACATAAATTATTATTTCCTCACACATCTGATTTAGGATCCATTATGCTGCCTGTGTCTTAGCTGATCTGATTTAAATAATATCTATTGCCAATAATAAGCTCAAAAGTATGGAAGACTTCAGAGCTGATTGACTCACCTGCACAAACAATGTCAGCAATACCTACCTGGGCACTTTCCTTCTCTCAATCCTGCCATTTTTGGTAATGGTTTCCCGTCCAGCCTGGTAGCCATTCAAAGTCTATACTGCTCCTCCCTCCAACACACACACAACCAAGCAATATTTTAAAAACAAAAGGTATCATGATATTTTGTGATTTTCCTTTAGGAGCCAGAAAGTTGATTTCAGATAACCACCTGAACATTTTTTCTCATATGCCATTAGGTCAATTAGAATTCGGTAATATGATCATTTTTGAACCAGTCACATGCAAGAGGCATGGGATTGATTGCCTCCAGAATATTCAGAGACACCTTTTATTTTTCTATCCACACTTTAAAAAAAAATCAATTATAGTTGACATTCAACATTATATTAATTTCAGGTATACAGCATAGTGTTAGACATTTATGTAACTTATGAGATGATCCCCGAGAGACAACCATAGTGAAAACTATGGATGGATCATGACTACATTTGGAAGATATGACATCTGAACAAAATCGGTATTTTATTAAACAGAGAGAGGAAATAAATGCTATTTATTTTGTCTACAGTTTTGCTAGGGTGGATTTCCTAATCCTAAATATGCCAGATATTATCTTCTTGATGCAATCTTAAAATGAATTCCCCTTACCCTCATGCCGGAGTCAGTAGGCAATTCTTTCTTGGGACAATAATCATAGGTTATACTTATCATTTAGCATTAGTGTTATGTGTTACTATAACTGGCTCTTCTACTAATCTGTGAGTACCTTGTGTATTTAAACAGTATCTGTTGAATGAACTGGTGAAGACATGGTTACAAATTGTTCATAGTTACTAAAACTTTCTAGTTAGAACCACTTCTCTTGAGTAGTTTAGGAAAAACCTTTGGGTATTTGAAATTAGTAACAGGACTTCATTACAAAATATTTAGTTCCTTATAGTCCACTCAAAACATGTTAGAATTATAAAGTATAGAATATTGAGTTTCTTTGACCTTTTAAACTAGGTCAGGGATCTGTAATATATTCTGTTATTTCCAAGTCTGTGGAAATAACAGGGAAGATATGCCAATGGTCTTATTTGTTATAGTTCCTCCAGCATTTCGCCAATGTGTATGCAACACAGAAATAATTCCCCCAGCATTTTGCCAATGTGTAGGCAATGCAGACATAATAAATATGTATGATTAAATAAATATATTAAGAATATGTATATTTTACTTGTTAGACAATATAATATCTTATGTAGCTTTTACTACATATAAATCTTTATTCAATAAGATGTTACTGTAGGAAATGCTACCCAGGATCCCAAAGGATGGTTCAAATTAATACCGTACATGTTGGCAGGAGTCAGGAGACAATCAATCCATTTAAAGTTAGACCAGCTGCTTATAAGCCTTAATTGGCAGGAGTCAAAATACGAGGTCCCCATTCTCAGGTACAGGGGATTTGAAGCCATCCATCACCAAAAGGGAGCTGCAGTACTAGAAAGAGATGTTCTTTTTGACACTCTGTCAGCAAGAGTCACGTAGGGCTCTTTGAGCACTGGATGCTTCTGGTCAGACTGCCTACCCCTTTTTCCCTTCCAGCCTTCTTTCTCCCCACTACTCTCTCTCTGTCTTGGGAACATGAGGTATAGTCTCATAATGCCTTTCAAACCTGTCCCTGTCAGAACCCCCCACAAGAACCCCCATTTTCCCAGATTAGTTTTTTTGGCTGGGACTCCAACCCGAAGAATTGTCCATTGAGACTGTTGTTTCCATTCCCCATCCCTCATCAAATACCAAAGTGCTGCACTAAACCATCTATACTCATAGTCAAGCATCAGCAAAGTTTGTGATATTTTGGACCTTTTAAACAATCCTTTCATCTCTATTTCACCCAAAACCTGGTTCTGTATTGCTCTTCATTCTCTGTTTGAAATAAAAGGCACCATGATATTCTGTTCTTTCTCTCTCCATCAGAAAAAGTCATTCAGCTGTGAAACCAGACTCAGCCACCAACTGTTGCTGCATGTGTTAATCATCTGCTGATCCTTGTGTCACTCTTCCGCATGATCTACAGACTTTAGACCCTGCCACACTGACACTGTCTCCAACACGACCAGGGTCATAAATCTCAGTAATTTCAATGCCTATGTGAATCACTCTCCCCAAACCCTGGCCTCTCAGCTCCTTGATGCTTTCGTTTCCACTTGTCAGGTCTCCAACCCCATCTCATAACTGACACTCAAGGTCAAGTCCTAGATGTTGTCATTATCAATAACTCTAACTCCTGTATTAAACTCGGTTTCCAGCTCCTCCCTCATCATCCACCATGTTCCATTTTCCAATTTTCTTCATTGAATATACTCTCAGTCTTAATTAGTGCTGTAAAAGATTGATTCCACTAATATATCTTTCTGGCTTCTAGCCTCCTTTATATGCTTATAGTTTCAATCTCATGTCCAACCAGTATATACTATCTAATTATTTTTCTTTTTTGTTTGCTTTGCTGTACTAATGTGGCTGAATCCTAACCCTGGATAAATCAGATATCCACCCATATGACATCTGTCTCCACACGGAGGAACATGGCTAGAACAAAACACATAACCATTGTGTTTCCACATTCCATTTATGATCACTTACCTCAAGTGGTAATACTTCCTTTTAGTTTGATAGCAATTCTACAATATTTCCCTAGTCCTTCCTCTTCCTCATTCTTCCAAATGACCCTTTTAACGATTCTCCTTTCCTCTAACATATACATCTCTTTTTTTCCTTTTATCCTTAGTCTCAGAATATGATCTGAGAAAAATAGAAGCAATTGCAAAAGAAAAATCCAAAAGCTCCTGCTACTTTTCTGTACCATCCACTTATCTCTACCTTTACTAGTATCTTCTGTGGTTTATATGTCTAAATGAATGAACTGTCTATTCTTTTAGCAAAGGGCACACCCTCCATTTTGCACATGCCTCATCCTATCTCAACTGCATGAGAACACAGGAGCATTTCTCCAGAAATCCCACTGTCTTCTTCTTGCAATATCAATCTCCTTTCTATAGGATCATACCAAACAGCATAAAGACCAGTCATTAACATTCCAACCTAAATACTCCTTTTTCAACTCAATTTTCATGCCAGGTTTTGAACCATTTCTTTCCATTTAAAACTCATTAAAGAAGTTTTCTATAATTGACCTCTATAAATCAATTCTCTTGACAATTACAGTTCAAAGAGATGGCTCCCCAGGACTTTGAGAAAGATATTTCTGGGTTTTGAAAGTGACAAGAATCTTTTTTTAAGGATTTACATCTTAAAAGTGCAGAAAAAGAATGTACACTTAGTGTACAATCAGGAAAAGCCGTGTAAATTTAATGAGGCTGAAGGAAATATTAAGACCATCTTGGTCACAATAATTTAGAAAGCACTAAATTATAGTTCTCCATGTTACCTCACTGACTTAATTTCTAACTAAACTTTCTGCGACTCACGGTGCTTTAATCTTACTGTCTACCTTGGTGTTCCTTGAATACACCAAACGTATACAGCCCTGAGGCCATTGCACTCACTTTGCCCTCTATCTGAAATGCTTATGGCCTAGTATTTCCATTGATTTTTCTCTTTTTTCTGTTTGTTCTTTTCTCAGATATCGTCTTCTCAGTGAGATCTTCTCAGTCCATGCTATCAAAAGTGCATCCCTGACACTTCTCAGCCCACTTGTTGCCACATATTTCAATTGTTTGGCTTTCATTATTTTTTCCATCCAAACAGAATATAACTTTGATCATCTTAGAAATTTCTGCCTATACTGATAATTTTGGTATAGTCTTAGTGCCTTTTATATCTGGTCATGCAAACAGAGGCTTGATGAATGACTCCATGGGAAGAAGACAGCCTTCATTTGGGAAAGCTGGGTTGTAGCTCTAATTTTGTCAGTAACGATGTGACTTCAGAAAACTTACATTAATTGAGTAATTTATTTGGTCATTTGCAGCAAAGAGCATAACTGAAGAATCTTAAGTGATACACTGTTTCTATTATAGTTAAAAATCTGTAGAACGTACTCTGCTCCAGGCTGTCCTCTGAGCATGTAACATATTTTACCTAATTTATTCTTCATCCCGTGTTAGCACTATTTTTGCTACTAGATAAGAAAATCAGACACAATAATATGTGATTATCTGTGGTCACATTGTTAGTATAAATCAGAGGATTGATTGGAGTCTAGGCTTTCTAGTTCCAAAGCCGCTGATAACTGATGGTTATATGAAACTATATATTAACTTACTTCGAATATTTCTTTCCTGAGTTGAATATTGTACTTTTTGTTGTTGTTGTTGTTACTGTTAATCTGATCATTGGTAGGTGTTCACTTAACATATAAAGTATTTATAGATTTATAGTCTCTTTTAGTAAAGCATACTTATTGGCAAAGATAGATAACTATCATTCTCTCTTTATATATAGTGATATAGATGAGATAGATAGAGATAGGTAGAGATAGATATAGAGATAGAGATTAGGTTGGTGCAAAAGTAATTACGGTTTTTGTAATTTTTCAACTTTTTAAACCGCAATTACTTTTGCACCAACCTAGTATATAGATAGATACATATATATATATATTTATATATATAGTCAAAGACATAATTATAGAATACAAGACATAATTATAGAATGTAAGTAGAGTAAACAAGTAGGAATCTACTAATTTATTAGCTATTGAGTGAAAACAAGTCTAGCTTTAAAATCATTTCTTTAATTTCAATAAAGTTTACTTAACCTCAATGTCTGGCAAAGGGTCCATTTTTCTGCCTATAATTATTTTAACAATCAGGGCAATGTATTACATTTTAAAATATGTTTTATTTTTTTAAGCAGTTTTAGGTTTAGAGAAAGTACAGACCTTCTATATGTTCTCTCCCGCACCTAACTCCACCTACTACTAACATTAATTAGCATGCTGCATTTGTTATAACTGATCAACCGATACTCATACATTATTAGGTTGATGCAAAAGTAACTGTGGTTTTTACAATTTTTTATCTTTTTACACTGAAATTATGTTTGTACTAACCCAATAACTGAAATACCTAGTTTATACTTTATGTTAACACTTTTATGCTAACATAAAATTCACACTTTATGCTAACAGTTTTGTGGGTTTTGAAAAACCACAATGTCATGTATTCTGCCATTGCAGTACCACAAAACTGTTTCACTCCCCTAAAACTGACATGTATTCCATCTATTTCCCTTCCCTCCATACCTGAAACCCTGTCATCTGCTGATTTATACCGTCTCCAGTTATGCCTCTTAACGTCTCACATTTTCATTGGTGGTTTTTACAGCAGCCACCCATGCCTTAGGTACCTATAAGTTAGTTGATCAAGGAAATTGTTGATTTTTTTTCAGACTTTAGTTTCAAAGCTCAGTGTGACCCAGAATAAAATGTTTGCTTAGGCAGAGGCTTGTATGTACTTCCCCTTTCCCCTCATGTCTACCAGTTTGGCCATAGAATATATGTCCTGGTAAAGATTCCACAATAGAAAGGAAAAGTAACAATGAACATGTTTGAGGGAAAATCAGGAATTGACAGAATGTTTCCAGGAGACAGAAAGTCAGCAGAGATACCATATCCTTTTGGAAATCTGTTTAGTGTAACACAGTGGCTATGTGATGACTAAGACAACAGAATCATGAATGAAAAAGAAAGAAAACAAAAAACTCAAGTTCCTTAAATAAAAGTACCCAAAGCAGGATTTTGCCACTGGGCCAGCTGAGAAAGGACAAAATGTACTGAAACAGTTGCTTCCTATGTGGAGAGTCCATCTATTTAGAGCTACAGTAACTTGAATAAAAACTTTCAATGATTTTATTTCATTTTTTTATTTCATATTTTGTTTTTTTGGTTGTTCTTAAGAAAAAAATCCCATCATGATGTAAAAAATTAAATGGTAGTTAAGTAGAAAATGAATTAATGGAGGCCATGGAATCTGGTATGAAAAGAAAATTAAACTCGTGTGACATTGAAAATATTATATGAAAAAATATGAATGTAAATAGATTTACATTAATTTTAATTTTCTTTCTACTATACACAAATATTTAAATATGTGTTTCAAATTATAGTCAAGACTGTAAGTTTGTGAACTTTGTGGTATAAACTGATTATTTTGACACTTGTATATGGAACGGTACATCCGGGTATAATAATTTACTTATGTATCCCAGAAAAGAGTTTGCAAATTAGGAAATAATAAAAAATATCTACTAAACACATACCAAAAAAAATGTATTACCTCTCATTAAAATAGAAAAATACATTGAATACTGACAACACAATATTGTCAATAGTTCTAACTTGATCTGCAAATATGTGGAATAACACGAATGGATCTCGTTAAAATAATGTTCACCAAAAAAAGGGTAAGTGTGATCACATCCCCACTTAAAAAAAAATAAACACTTGACTAAAGGAACTAAATATAAATAAAAGATGTAATGCTGTGGCAAAGTAGAATTTTTAAATGACTGAAATTATAACTGAACTATATTAAAATTTCCCAACAACATTAGGCAAAGCATCACAATATCACTAATCAATATAGAAAAATTTGATTAAATATTTCCATTTTTTTCCAATATAGGAAAATTTTATAAAATATTTCATAAGAGTTTTCATAAGCATTTTTCCTAAGGTTAAAAAGAATATTGAGAAAGTTAAGGGCATTAATCAATCTTAAGTGTCCTATCTTAAGTGTCCAATCTCCTGTCAAATTTTTTGGGGGGAGTAAGTTTATGGGCTTAATAAAATCATCCTTTATTTTTTTAATAAGAAAATAAAGAAAACTTTCAGGATACCTTTTATATCTGAACCTATCTTTAAGATTTTCCTATAGAGGCTCTGGAAAATTGCAAAGATTCATTCTTTCTCTTTGTAAAAACAGATATTAGAAATAATTACCTATGTTTGATGTGTTACTATTATAAAAGTTGCATGGAGGGAGTTCTTTACTCAGAAGAGACTCATTTTTCCCTTGGTTAGATTTTATAGATAAAATGTTACCAGCAAAACTATTTCAAAAATTGTATGCTTTATGTAAATTCTCTCTCTTTTCGCCATGTGAGGAGGTAGCACAGCAAGAAGGCAGTCATATGAAAGCCAGAAGAGAGTACTCACTAGTAACTAAATCTGCAGACACCTTGATCTTCCAAGATTCCAGAACTGTGAGAAACAAAATTTTGTTTTTTAAGTCTCCCTGTCATGATATTTCACTATAGCAACCCGAGTAGACAAGGCAGTGGCTGTACATCATGGAGTGAAGTGACTGAAAGGGAGGCTGAAGGGCCATCTAGAGTGTTAATAATATTTTATTTCTTGATCTAGATGTGGGTTTTATGGGTGTATTCAATTTATAAAAATTAATTCATGTGTATTTTCCTTACAAATATCGTATATCAATAAAATATTTTCAAAAGTGATTGTACGTTTTCTATAGAAACCATTATAAATATAAAGATATAGATGAAAAGTATAGAGATGGAGAAATACATACCATGTAAATACTAATCAAGTGTAAGCAGCAATAACTATATTTTAGAGCAAGTGAAATATCAGGGTAAAAGAGGGGCATTTTATAATGATGAACAGGCCAATTCTCCACTGATTCCTTATAGGAGACATGACCATCCTGAATGTGCTATTATACCCCAAAACACAGCATCAAACAGAACGGCAGTGAAAATGAAGAAACAAAGAAATATGCCCCAAATGAAAGAACAGGAGAAAACTCCAGAAAAATAAGTAAACAAAATGGAGGCAACCAACCTACCAGAGACAGTTCACAACAATGGTTATAACGATGCTCAAGAAACTTAATGAGAACTTCAACAAAGAGATAGCAAGCATTAAAAAATGACATAGAAGCCATAAAAAATAACCAGTCAGAAGTGCAGAATACAAAATTGAAATTAAGACTATATCAGAAGGAATCACCAGCAGACCAGATGAAGCAGAGGATCAAATCAGCAATTTGGAAAACAAGGTAGCATAAAACACCCAATTGGAAGAGCAAAAAACAAAAAGAATCCAAAAATTTAAGATTATTTAAGAGACCTCTGAGACAATATCAAATATAACAACATTGGCATTATAGGGATATCAGAAGGAGAAGAAAAAAAGGAAGGGATTGAGAATCTATTTGAAAAAATAATGACTGAAAACTTTCCTAACATGGAGAAGGAAATAGACATACAAGTCCAGGAAGCAGAGTCCCATACAAGATGAACCCAAACAGGCCCACACCAAGACACATTATAACAAGAATGGCAAAGGTTAAATACAAAGAGAAAATCCTAAAAGCAGCAAGGAAAAAGCAACTGGTAGCTTATAAGGGAGCTCCCACATTATTGTCACCTGATTTCTCAACAGAAACTCTGCAGCCCACAAGGGATAGGCACAAATATTCAATGTGAAGAAAAGCAAGGACCTACAACCAACATTACTCTATCCAGAAAATCTATCGTTTAGAATCTAAGGAGAGATAAAGAGCTTCCCAGACTAGAAAAGCTAAAGGATTTCATTACCACCACACCAATATTACAAGGAATGCTACAGGGACCTCTTTAAGATGGAAAAAAAAAGTCAAAATTATGAATAATAAAAAGGCAATAGCCACATACTGTGTTTCCCCGAAAATAAGACCTAACCGGAAAATAAGCCTTAGGTTGATTTTTCAGGAGGACATCCCATGAACATAAGCCCCAATGAATCTTTTGGAGCAAAACTTAATATAAGACGCTGTTTTATTTTTGGGGAAACACAGTAAGTATCAACAATTACTTTCAATGTAAATGGATTAAATGGTCCACTGAAAAGGCCCAGGAGGGCTGTATGGATAAGAAAACAAAACCTTTACATATGCTGCTTATAACAGAATCATTTCAGATGGAAAGATATACACATACAGAAAGCAAAGGGATGGAAAAAGTTATTTCATGAAAATGGAAACAAACAACAACAACAACAAACAAAAAAAGCTGTAGTCGTACTTATATTAGACAAAATAAATTTTAAAATAAAGGCTATCAGAAGAGACAAAGAAGGACCCAAGTAACCCCACTTCAGGGTATTTATCGGAAGAAACCCAAATGCTACTTTGAGGGGACGTGTGCATCCATATATTTATTGCAGCAGTGTTTACAATGGCCAAGATGCGGAGGCAGCCTGGGTGTCTGTTAATGGAAGAATGGAGAAAGAGGAGGTGCTACATGTATACAATGGCATATTGCTTGACCATGGAAGTGATGGGTTCTTGCCAACTACAGTGGCATGGATGGACCTGGAGGGTACTGTACTGGATGGAGTGTAAGACACAGAAAGACAGATGCAATGAGATTTCCCTTGTATGTGGAATCTAAATAAAAAATAATAATAAAACAAACAAATGCAAATATACAGAGGACATATTGATGGTTGCCACATGGGAAGGTGATTGGGGTGAGTGAAAAAGAGTAAGGGATTAAGAAGTACAAATTGGTTGTTACACAGTAATCATGGGGATGTAGGGTATAGCATAAGAAATACAGTCAATAATATTTTAATGACTATATATGGTGTCAGATGGGTACTATATCCGTCGGGGTGATAGATGGGAGGGGGTTGGTGGGCAGAATGAAAGTTGTGATGGGACTTAGAAGTAAAAACTGGTAGTTACAAAACAGTCATGAATATGTAAAGCATAGGGAATTAGTCAATGATATGGTAATAACTATATATAGTGCCAGGTGAGTGATGGACTGACCAGGGGGATCATGTCTTGAATTATATGTGTCTAACCATATGTTTTACACCTTACATTAATATAAAATAATACTGAATGTCAACTGTAAGTGAAAAATTAAAAAAAAGGGGGGAGGTAAAGGGAAATAAGAAGTTCAAATTTCTAGGTATATAACAAATAAGTCACAGGTATGTAATGTACAGCATAGGGAATATAGCCAATAATTTGTGATAGCATAGTACGGTGTCAGATGGTTGATAGACTTATCATGGTGATCACTTCTTTAGGTATATAAATGTTGAATAACTGTGGTGTACACTTCAAACTCACATAATATTGTATGAGAAAGGCTCTGTATCACACATTGCTTTTGGTACGGCAATTTCTGTCAAATAAAAACATGTGTCCTCTTCCACCTTACTCATTGGATCTGGCACCGTGTGACTTCTGGCTCTTCCCCAAAGTTAAAATGACAATGAAAGGTAAATGTTTTGAATCGATTCAGAACATCAAGGCAGCTACAACAGCACAACTAAAGATACTCACGAAAGAGGACTTCTAGAACCGCCTCAGAAAGTGGCAAGAATGATGGGATAATGTGTTGAACTGAGGGGGCATATTTTGAGGGGTATTAATGACAATGTGTCTTTTAATGTAATATTTTTTTTTATTTAAACTTTCACCAAATTGTTTCATCACACCTCATATGTAGCTATATTTTAGTAAAAAAATCTTAAAAATAAAATAATAGAAATCGTACGGTGTCCTCTCCCAGACCACATTGTTATTAAACTAAAAACCAGTAATAGAAATATAGTTAGAAAAGACAAAAATATTTGGAGCTAAAACAACATACCCATAAGTAACAAATGAGTCAAACAAGATGTATTAAGAAAAAATTTTAAATGTTTTGAAGAAAATAAAAATGAAAATACAACTAATCTAAATTTGTGGGATGCAGCAAAAGCAGTGCTTAGAAGTACAATTATAGCAGTCGATGCATGCATTACAAAAGAAGAGAAATCTAAAATCAGTAATCTAAGTTTCCAACTTAAGAAACTAGAAAAAGAAAATTAAATCAAAAGTTATCAGAAGAAATAATAAAACTAAAGAAGAAAGCAACACAGTTAAGAAAACAAAACAAAACAACAACAAAAAAAACCTAGTATAGATAGCAAAAGCCCTTTTTTCTCTGCCACAGTGACTAACTCTAGGTAGTAATTGCTCCAGTGGCTTGAGTCCTGGAATGAGAGACAAAGATGACGCATCACAGAGCCCCTGACCAGCATGGAATGAGCATATAACAGGAACATGAAATAAACCTTTATTGTTTTAAGCTAAAAACAAACAAACAAAACCAAAAGGCCGTTTCTTTGAAAAGTTGAGTAAAACTGAGAACCCTTTAGCCAGGCAAACCAAGGAAAAAGAGGTATAACGCAGATTACTAATATAAAAATGAAAGAGTGGCCATCGTTGCTGACCCCATGGACATTAAAATGATAATAGAGGGATATTATGAATAAATCTATGTCAACATATTTGATAACTTAGATAAAAATTGCAAATTCTTTGAAAGATGCTATCTACCAAAACTCATACAAGGAAAAATTAATATTCTGAATAAACCTATATCTATTTGTTAAAGAAACTGAATTGACATCAATAACTTTAAAAAAATAGGAGAGAGGATCAAAATGGCGGCGTGAGGTGAGCCTCTGTAAAGCTCTCCTGGAATTTACAACTAATTGGACAACAATAACTCCACAAAACACTCCCTGCACAGCAGACAGGCAAGACGAAGAGGTCCACTACTGAATTCACCTCCAGGTGGGTGAATCGCGCGAGCGGGGGAGGAGGGAAGGGAGAAGTGCGGGACGGAGCCCCGCGGGCGCAGGACAAAGACCTAGCTCAGTGCTCCGAGCTCGCTGCATCCCGGAACTACCGCAGCTGCGGGAGAGGGAAGGACTCGAACTGCTAGGGCTCCGCTTACGGCCCACAGGGCTGAGGGGGCAGCATATAGCACAGCTGAACCCAACATTCACGGCAGACCTCGGAGAAAAGACTGAGGGAAGAAGGCTGAAAACTGTGGTTAAGCCCTCACTGCTGAGCGGAGAACGGAAGCCTTAGGCACTGAGACTAGCCGCCCCTCCCTACACTCCCAGAGCTCGCCCCACCCCCACCTGCCCGGTGCTAGAAGCGATAAACTAGCAGTGTCAGATCACAGGACAGGATCTTTGCTGTTCTGAGAACTGTGGACTGCAGAAACAGATTCGCAGCCCAACTAGTTACGGCAAAGGGGAGGGAGCTGTGGAAGCAGGACCAGCTGTGGTGGTGGTCGCCGCCATTGCTCTGGGCCACCTCTCACAACTCACCCCGCCCCTGGCCCCACCTATCTGGTCGGATCCCTGCAGGAGTAAACAGAACTGCTGAAACATACGGGCTCTGGATCGGGTGCAGAAAGAGCTTTGGAACTTCAAAAGCTCTCCCCACCCCCACAGGGACGTGACGCCCTATGACCCAGGTGAACTGTTAACAGAGGAGAGGCCCGTCTCCCAGAGAATCCCCCCATTGTGTGAGAAGCTGGAAAAGTGCAGAGAAAATATAGCACTACTGTGTCAGAGAGACCTCTTCCTATCAACCTGTTGAATAAGCCACTCCTGTAGATGTCTAGGAAGAGAAATAATAAATCAGTATTTGCCATGAATAACCAAGGCAACAAGACAGCTCAAAAAGAAAGTGAAAAGTCTCCAGAAAAGGAACTTAGCGATATGGAAATATGTGACTTAAATGATAGAGAATTCAAGATTGCAGTTCTGAAAAACCTCAAAGAGATGCAAGAAAACACAGAAAGGCAATTTAATGAACTCAGAAACGCAATCAAAGAACAACATGAGCATTTTACGAAAGAGATTGAAATTTTAAAAAAGAACCAAATGGAATTTCTGGAGATTAAGAACTCAATAGAAGAAATTAAGAATGAAATAACCAGCTTAGGTAGTAGAGTTGACCAGATGGAAGAAAGAATCAGTGACATCGAAGATAGAAACCTGGAAATTACACAGATGGAAGAAGAAAGAGACTTGAGACTTAAAAGAAACGAAAGAACTCTACAAGAACTTTCTGACTCCATCAGAAAGAGCAATATAAGAATAATGGGCATACCAGAAGGAGAAGAAAGAGAGAAGGGAACAGAGAATATACTCAAAGAAATTGTCAATGAGAACTTCCCAAATTTGTGGACAGAACTGGATCCTCGAATCCAAGAAGCAAATAGAACACCTAATTACCTCAATCCCAACAGGCCTTCACCAAGGCACATTGTATTGAAGCTGTCTAAAATTAACTCCAAAGAAAGAATCCTCAAGGCAGCCAGGGAAAAGAAGACGGTAACCTACAAAGGAAAGCCCATTAGATTATCATCCGATTTTTCAGCAGAAACTCTACAAGCCAGGAGGGAGTGGAACCAAATATTCAAACTATTGAAAGAGAGAAATCATGAGCCAAGAATAATATATCTAGCGAAGATATCCTTTAGATATGAAGGAGGAATAAAGACCTTTCCAGACATACAGAAGCTGAGGGAATTTTCTAATACACGACCTACACTACAAGAAATACTAAAGGAGGCTATTAGACCACCATCAACAGGGACAACTTGTGGCAACCGAAACATAAAAAGGGGGAGCGTAAAGGCCTGAACCGGAATATGGGAATGGAGAAAGTAAGCGTGCTGAAGAAAATGGAATACTCTAAATATCAAACTTACTTTTACATAATCTTAAGGGTAACCACTCAAAAAAAATCCAGAACTGAAATATATACTGTAATAAAAGAAGAAACAGAGGGAAACATCATAGAATACCACCACACAGAAATAATAGACAACAACAAAAAGGCAAAGAAACAATGGAGACACAGCCTTACCAGAAAACTAAAGATAGAATGACAGGAAATCCTCACGTATCAATAATCACCCTAAATGTAAATGGACTGAACTCACCAATAAAAAGGCACAGAGTAGCAGATTGGATCAAAAAACTAAACCCAACCATATGCTGTCTCCAAGAGACACATCTCAGCTACAAGGACAAGCATAGACTCAAAGTGAAAGGGTGGAAACTGGCACTCCAAGCAAATGGTACCCAGAGAAAATCAGGTGTAGCCATAATGATATCAGATGAAACAGACTTCTGGGTGAAAAAGATAAGAAGAGACAAAGATGGACATTTCATAATGGTAAAGGGGACTATACAACAAGAAGACATAACAGTCATCAATATTTATGCCCCCAATCAGGGAGCACCAAAATACACCAAGCAACTACTAACAGAACTAAAGGGAGAAATTGACCAAAACACAATTATACTAGGGGACTTAAATACATCATTGACAGCTATTGATAGATCATCCAAACAGAATATAAATAACGAAATTGCAGCCCTAAATGACACATTAAATGAAATGGACATCATTGACATATATAGAGCACTTCATCCTAAAACATCAGACTATACATTATTTTCTAGTGTACATGGAACATTCTCAAGGATAGACCATATATTGGGACATAAAAGCAGCCTCAGCAAATTTAAGAAGATTGAAATCATACCAAGCATATTCTCTGATCACAAGGCTTTGAAATTGGATATCAACTGCGAAGAGAAGGAAAAAAAAACCACAAATACATGGAGATTAAACAACATACTTTTAAAGAACGACTGGGTCAAAGAAGAAATTAGAGGAGAGATCAAAAGATACATAGAAACAAATGACAATGAAAATACATCCTACCAAAATTTTTGGGATGCGGCGAAAGCAGTTATAAGAGGGAAATTTATATCATTACAGGCCTATCTCAAGAAACAAGAAAAATCCCAAATAAACAAATTCATGTTACACCTCAAAGAACTAGAAAAAGAAGAACAAGTGAAACCCAAAGTCAGCAGAAGAAAGGAAATAACAAAAATCAGAGCAGAGCTAAATGAAATAGAGAACAAAAAGACACTAGAAAAAATTAATGTGACAAAGAGCTGGTTCTTTGAAAAAATTAATAAAATCGACAAACCCTTGGCTAGACTCACTAAGATAAAAAGAGAGAAGACACTAATTAACAAAATCAGAAATGAGAAAGGGGAAGTTATCACGGACACCACAGAAATACAAAGGATCATCCAAGAATACTATGAAGGACTATATGCCACCAAATTTAATAACCTAGAAGAAATGGACAAGTTCTTAGAAACATATAGCCTTCCAAGGCTGAACCATGAAGAACTGGAAAACCTAAACAGACCGATCACCAGTAAAGACATTGAATCAGTCATCCAAAACCTTCCCAAAAGCAAAAGTCCGGGACCAGATGGCTTCACTAGTGAATTCTACCAAACCTTCAAACAGGATCTAATACCAATCCTGCTCAAACTCTTCCAAAAAATTCAAGAAGAGTCAGTACTCCCTAACTCATTTTATGAGGCCAACATTACCCTGATACCAAAACCTGGTAAGGACAACACAAAAAAAGAAAACTACAGACCTATATCTCTGATGAATACTGATGCAAAAATCCTAAACAAAATTTTAGCAAATCGAATACAACAATGCATTAAAAAGATTATTCATCATGACCAAGTGGGGTTCATCCCCGGGGCACAAGGATGGTTCAACATTCGCAAATCCATCAATGTGATACATCACATAAACAAAATAAAGGACAAAAATCATATGATTATATCAATTGATGCAGAAAAAGCATTTGACAAGATACAACATCCATTTATGATTAAAACACTTACTAAAATTGGTATAGAAGGAAAATACCTCAACATAATAAAGGCCATCTATGACAAGCCCTCAGCTAATCTCATAATTAATGGTGAAAAACTAAAGCCCTTTGCTCTACGTTCAGGAACACGACAGGGCTGTCCCCTATCACCTCTGCTTTTCAACATAGTGTTGGAAGTCCTTGCCAGAGCCATCAGGCAAGAGAAAGAAATAAAAGGCATCCAAATTGGGAATGAAGAAGTTAAAATATCACTCTTTGCAGATGATATGATGCTATATATAGAAAACCCTAAAGACTCCACCAAAAAGCTGTTAGAAACAATCAATGAATACAGTAAAGTTGCTGGCTACAAAATCAATGTACAAAAGTCCATTGCATTCCTATATACTAACAATGAAATCTCAGAAAAAGAAATACAAAAAACAATTCCCTTTGCAATTGCAGCAAAAAGAATAAAATACCTAGGAATAAACTTAACCAAGGATGTGAAGGATTTATATGCTGAAAACTATAAGACATTTTTGAAAGAAATTGAAGATGACACAAAGAAATGGAAGGACATTCCGTGCTGATGGCTTGGAAGAATCAACATAGTTAAAATGGCCATATTACCCAAAGCAATATACAGATTTAATGCAATCCCCATCAAAATCCCAATGGCATTTTTTAAAGAAATAGAACAAAAAATCATCAGATTTGTTTGGAACCACAAAAGACCCCGAATAGCCAAAGCAATCTTAAGAAAAAAGAACAGTGCTGGAGGTATCACACTGCCTGACTTTAGCTTGTACTACAGGGCTACAATAATCAAAACAGCATGGTATTGGCAGAAAAACAGACACGTAGGCCAATGGAATAGAATTGAGAACCCAGAAATAAAACCACATAAATATGGACAGATAATTTTTGACAAAGAAGCTATAAACATACAATGGAGGAATGACAGCCTCTTCAATAAATGGTGCTGGCAGAATTGGATAGCCACGTGCAAAAGAATGAAACTGGACTGCTATCTGTCACCATGTACCAAAATTAATTCAAAATGGATCAAAGACTTAAGCATAAGACCTGACACAATAAACTGCATCGAAGAAAACATAGGTACTAAACTTATGGACCTTGGGTTCAAAGAGCATTTTATGAATTTGACTCCAAAGGCAATGGAAGTAAAAGATAAAATAAACAAATGGGACTATATGAAACTTAAAAGTTTCTGCACAGCAAAAGAAACCATCGACAAAATAAAGAGGCTACCGACTGAATGGGAGAAGATTTTTGCAAATAGTTCCTCCGATAAGGGGCTAATATCCAAAATATACAAGGAACTCATGAAACTCAACAACAAAAAAACGAACAACCCAATTGAAAAATGGACAGAGGACCTAAAGAGACATTTCCCTAAAGAGGACTTACAAATGGCAAATAGACATATGAAAAAATGCTCAACATCACTAATCATCAGAGAAATGCAAATAAAAACCACAATGAGATATCACCTCACCCCAGTCAGAATGGCTATCATCAACAAGACAAATAGCAACAAGTGTTGGAGAGGCTGTGGAGAAAAAGGAACCCTCATACACTGTTGGTGGGAATGCAGACTGGTGCAGCCGCTATGGAAGGCAGTGTGGAGGTTCCTCAAGAAATTACGAATAGAATTACCATATGACCCAGCAATCGCTCTCCTGGGTATCTATCTACCCCAAAAATATAAAAGCATTTCTCTATAGAGACACGTGTACGCCAATGTTCATTGCAGCTTTGTTTACGGTGGCCAAGACATGGAAACAACCAAAATGTCCTTCGATAGATGAATGGATAAAGAAGTTGTGGTACATATACACAATGGAATACTATTCAGCGTTAAGGAAAGATGATATAGGAACATTTCTGACAACATGGATGGATCTTGAGAATATAATGCTAAGCGAAATAAGTCAGACAGAAAAAGCAGAGAACCCTATGATTTCACTGATATGTGGTATATAAACCAAAAACAAGACAAACAAATGAGAAACAAGAACTCATAGACACAGACATAGTTTAGTGGTTACCAGAGGGTAAGGGGGGTGGGGGGAGGGAGATGAGGGTAAGGGGGATCAAATATATGGTGATGGAAGGAGAACTGACTCTGGGTGGTGAACACACAGTGGGATTTATTGATGATGTAATACGGAATTGTACACCTGAAATTATGTAATTTCATTAACAATTGTCACCCCAATAAATAAATTAAAAAAAAAATAACTTTAAAAAAATAGAAAGCACCAATTCCACATTGTTTCAATAGTAAATATTATTCTTTCTCAATTAGTAATCAATTAGGTTTTGTGTTTAGGATGTGTTAATAAGACAAAGGATTTCATTTTCATGTGAGACAGTAGCAAAATACATTGAGGAACGTTTTAAGTATACATTTGTCAAAAGGGAAGTTTGCCTCATAAAATATATGTTGCTCCTGGGTAAGGCAATCATTAGTATTAGAAATTCAACTGCATTGCTCTTAGTGACATCTTCATTTAGAAAGTGCAGTGTATAAGGAATTGATGTTTTCATTCTATTTTCAACAATATTTTTAACTACGTACTGAAGAATAAAGTAAGATACCAGATATGGCTTGGAGATCAACATCTGATTTTAATTCAGTTTTCTAACTTCTCTTTAAATATTTTACATATATTATCTTCATCAAGGAGGGCCATAAAATAAGCAGAGTAGAACTCCAGGTCAGTTCAATCCCACAAAATTAAAAAAAAAAAAAAAGAAAAGAAAAGAAAGAAAGAAAGTTATATCTATTATACTTGTTACCCTGAATAATGTAGATCTCTTTGTTGTGATCTACAGAGTCCATTGGATAAGCATTTTCCAAACCTTCTATTTTCATGATTTCAATATTTTAGGTAAAATGGGATTTTTTTCTTACTTGCTAGGAGATCAAAATACAACTTGGGATTTAGCTTTTTATTTCTGATTGTTGTTCCAAACAATCTCTTGAATATTTTTACATTTACTAATTAATATTGACATTGAGGGTGCCAAGAAATGTAGACACATTTTAAGAAAGGAAAAAAAAAACTATTAAAATTGTGATACTTAATACATACCAATAACAAAAGACGAAGACAAGTCATGGGTATACATTTCTTTTGGCATCCCCATTATTAATTTTACATACATATATATTTATGTAAGAAATCACTTTTGAACCTCTAATTTTTAGTTGTTGTAGGCCTTGTGCTTTTTTTTTTAGCATGGTGGAGAGGTTCAAATCAAACCAATCCAAACACATGATTGAAGTCAAATGCTAACACAAGGAATATTCCTGATACATAAAAGTATGTTGTAGTCTACAATGTCATATTACAAAGAGTAGCCCTATTGAATTTGAAACTTTTCCTGTTATACTGATTTTTCTTTTGTAAAGATACTCATTTGACCTGGGTTAGGCGGGAATATGATAGGTTGGTGCAAAAATAATTGTGTTTTTTGCAATTATTTTTAATCTTTTAAACCGTGATTACTTCTGCACCAACTTAATATTTTACTCTACAGATTATTCTTCTCAGTGAAACAATCAAAAGAGATTAAGTTTCAATTTCAGAGGCTATTTTAGACTTACATTTCCAATTAACACATAACAAAACTGACTAAAGGATGATTAGGCCAAGGTATACTCATTGTATTTGTTTTTTCATACTATTTCATTGATAACTAAACAAAGAGCTTATAGCTAATGATCAAGATTTGTTGTTAAAAGAAAATCTTCATGCGAGGAGTAAGAGCAACAAATGAAATGCTAACAATTTAAGAATCCTTTCAAGTGGTTCTTTGTTGCTAGGAAGATATCTGATCTACTTTCTATTTTTAGTAGATCAATAAGTTAAAATTTTAATTAAATATTTTAAGAGATATCAGTATTTACACTATATTAAAACAAAATCAGGTTCACAGGATAGCACTTAAATCAGAAGATTTTGTTCGTATCGTTTCCCCGAAAATAAGACCTACCCTGAAAATAAGCCCCAGTTAAGATCGTCAGCCAGGAGTATGCATTTAGTATGTTATGACCATGTTCCAGAAGAAGATGACATGACTGTATTAGAATAAATGTAGATTATTGTACATGAAAAAAGACATCCTCTGAAAACACGGCCTAATGTGTCTTTCAGAGCAAAAATTAATATAAGACCCAGTCTTATTTTTGGGAAAACATGGTAGGTCATAATATTTATCAGTAGCAAATTATATAGCTGGTGCAAGAATGAAGTAAAATAGAACTATTTTTTACAAGGTAAAAAAAAAATACTTCACTCATTAAGACAAAATAATTTGCTTTTAATCTTTCTACATGCATATGATGATTAAGGAATGATAATTTATGGATCGGAAAAATTAAGCCATTTAACATTTAAGTTTAAAATATATTGTTTAGGAATTATAGATTCCATTAATATGAAATACAGTGTAATCATATGCTGATACATACATGGCAATATTATGTAATATTTATTTTTTAAATTATATATTATATATAACGTGTGTAAATATGTACAAGTATAAATGTATGTTTTTATGTTTTAAAAAAGTCCATCAGCAAAGATAATCTTCTGTTTTTTGCATTTTGATTTATTTGTGCAGTTTTTGCCATAAAAAGTTTTTAAACATAATTTTTAGTGTTTTTGCTAGAAATAATATATATATATATATATATATATATATATATACACACATATGTGTATAAGTATGCATGTCCATATATGTGTTTGTGTATGTATTAATTAGATAAATCTTTTTTGGTGTGTAAGTTTGGAGACATCCTCAAAAAATCTTTTCCCACTAGTGGATAATATCAAAATTCTCATATTTTCTACCTTTCATTTTTGGGACTTTTTAAAAATTAGTTTCAACTGTACAGAATAATATAATAGAGTTCATTTTGGGATTCTTATTTTTAGTATTTAAAAACTTTTATCCCTCCTGAATTTATTTCTCTAAGAAGGTAGACATCACTTTTACTTTTTTTCCTCAAATGGCTATCTAGTTTTTCCAAATGCTACTGGAAAATGAATCATTTTCTTATTGATACAAAATGCTTATTTTTCTTCCCATAATTTTATCTATATTCTAATCTCCTTATCTTTAAAAAATCAAAAATTTTCAACATCTAAAATTATTATCATAAGATTACATATTTTTCTGCCAATTATGATTCATAACTTTTTTGTTCTTGGTATGAATCCATCTTGTATATGCCTTTTAATGACCTAATGACCTAATGGAATTCTGATTGTTAATAATTCATTTAGACCTTAAAAATTATTACATATGATTTGTTCAAGAATTATTTTTCATGATCTCTAAGTCAGGTCAGATTTTCACAACAACTTAATAAAAGGGTTGTAGATTTTTTTCTCTCACTTTTCTGTGACCTGGAATATTATAAATAGCATTGGAATTTGCTTGCTGTTCCATGGTTTTCCCTGGACATGATGTTTTGTTACAGTGGTGAGGGGTAGTTGACATGTTTTATGTAGATAAAGAGAGAGGAAATTGATTTTAAGAAATTGGCTCACATTACTGTGGAAGCTGGCAGGCTGGATTCAATTTGCTTATTCATTTATTTCCCTGACTTCATGGCATTATGTTGGGACATAATTTTTATCTGCTCAGGGGCAGCATTATTTTTTCAATGAGGAATCATAATCTGCCATTTTATTGTTATATTTTCTCTTTTTTTCCTGTGGTATTTGTGCAACCTTTTATTCTTATTTGCCTTGATTTGGATTGAATAAGGTAATTTATATTTTTTGGCAAACTATTTGTCAAATATCTTAGGTGAACAACAGAGCCAATACAATGTCTTGCTGGAAAAATTCTGCCCGCTCTTATTTAAGCTCCTCAACATGCAGATTTCTGTGTGTGTGTGTGTGTGTGTGTATGTGTGTATGCTTGCTTTTACAAAATCCTCACTCAACAGGGATCAGTAGTTCACATTATCATTGAAGGTGGAGATTAAGCTTGCATTTGTCACCAAACTTGCTATTTAGGGATAATAAAAAAAAGAGGAAGGAAATGGTGCCTCCTTAACTCTTCCTACATAGAATTGTAAATTATTCTTATTTGCTTGAGATATTCTTTTCATTCATTCACTTATTGCTTCATTTATTTAAGAAATGCTTAATAGAAATTTTATTTGTATCTAATATGGTACATTTGGAAGGTTATGTGAATAGATTATGAATATGATGGTTAATTTTATATGCCAAATTGGCTAGGTCATGGTACTCAGATATTTGGTCAAATGCTCATCCAGATGTTGCTGTGAAGGCATTTTTAGATGAGATTAGCCTTAAATCAGTAGACTTTTAGTAGATTATCTTACATGATGTGGGTGGTTTCACCCAATAATTTGAAGGCCTGCAGACCTTAAGGAAAAGACTGACTTCTGTTCAGAGGAACAGAATTCGGCCTTCAGTCTGCCTCAGACTTTAGCTGCAACATTAAAGCTTCCGAGACTCTCTAGCTTTGCAGCTTCCACAACACCATGAGCCAGTTCCTTGAAATCTCTCTCTCTCTCTCTCTCTCTCTCTCTCTCTCTCTCTCTCTCTCTCCACACACACACACACACACACACACACACACACACACACACACACACACATACATCCTATGTTTCTGTTTCTTTGGTGAACTCTAATGGGTACAATGCATAAAAGTAACTCTATGCAATCTAGATTCTTGCCTATTAGAAAAATAAAATCTCTATGCAAAAGATTCTAATACAAAATCCTATACTATCACGATGTTTTTCATTCTTATAAAGGTATCAGAGAAATTATAATGTCATGAGTGATAAGGAATTTAGGAGGCAGAAGACAGTAAATCTGGGAATTAAGAGCTTTAAGGAGGATATGGTAGATTATAAAAATGGCCACAAACTTGAATTCTTCCTTATACGAATGCCCTTTGATTACATGAGATTTTGTAACCCCTCCTTTCTGTACCCCTTGAATCTGGTGTAATTGGGATATAATTGGGCCAATCAAATGTGGCAAAAGCTATATATTTCTGATTTTGATTGCAGGCCTCAAGATATCTTGTATACTTTTATACTCCCTCGTAGTCCTAAATCAAGCTACCCACTGAACAAGTGGCCAGTCTGCCAGATGATGAGAGACTCCATCCTTTACACCCAGATTCAGTCAGCCAAACACCCTAAAACAACACAGCTTTGCTCTCCTGAACCGGATTATAGACACATGAAGAGACCAAGTGATGTTAGCCAAGTGTGACACAGATTAGCAAAACCAACCAACTGAACGCAGTCCAGCAGCCGACCATTAGGATGTGAGGGAAATGAATGGTTTATATTTTTAACCTTTAATTTTTGGGGTGGTTTATTATTTCATTAGATATTTAATGACAGAGGAGGTGATGTTTCAGCTTACCATTTAATGAGTAATGTGTAAACGGACATATGATTACTAGAAGGCACAACATATTATGTAATTATTTACACTTCATAAATAATGTAAGATTCATTTAAAATGAATTTCATATATTAATAATATCATGTTTTTTTTTATGTGTGTGTTTGTTCTTAATCCACTTAACCTCTCATCCGGATTCTCAGTTTTTTTTCTTTAAGGGAGCATAAGGAAATTTAAAGTGAAACATTATAATGTCTAGCTCAGAGGTTAGACATTGAAGGAAGAGTTCCCTGCCTTCTACCAGCTTCAGGAAAGATACTTTCTGTCAACTGGGAAACATACATATTACCAAAGCGATGGTGCTAATTTTTCTAGTTAAATTTTTCTCTGCTTTAATTATTTTATGAATTCCAGTGAATAGTTATTTGAGTCAGAAACAGTCCAGAGATTGTTATGTTTGCTGGGATTCTGACCACAGACTAAGTGAAATAAAATTAAAGCAGGCTTTTCTTCTGATTAAACACTGTTGGAACTAGTAAAGCTACTGCTTTCTCAGTTGATTCGTTAATTGAGTTAGGTTAGAAGTTTTGCCAGAAGGAGTAATGACTGTGCCATTGACCTTGAGGTGATTAATCCATGAAGGGGTGTGGAAGCAAAGGCAAAGAAGATAAAGGAAAGAAAGTAAAAACTTTACTTTTTTCCTTTCACTGTCGACCTTGAGGTTAGTCAGGCAATGTGGATGTCTCACTGTTCACATATAAAACTAAATTCCACCTCAGAAACAAAAGTTGTAAAGTGCAAGCAATTGGTTAAAAACATAAGTGAAATGACATCTGATTTTTACTTTTTTAAGAGTTTGCTAAGGGGAAAATATACATAGACAGACGTGGAAAGAGATAAGGAAAAAGTTCAAGCTGCAAACTAAGTAGATGCAATCAAATAAAAATGTCTCTTCAAAAATATTTGTATTCTACATGTAAATTCTCTTACTAACTCATTAAATATGGTAACTTCTATGAAGGAAAGTAGATTACTACATAAGAAGTGTTCTGAAAAAAATGATCCACATTGTTTAATCAGTTTAGTTAGTTAGTCATTAATAATGTTGTCCCTGAAACCAAATCTTTGTCAGAGTTAACACTTGGCTATACAAAAGTGAATAAAATATAAAATAAAATATAACTTCCCTCTAGGAATTCAGTCACAGATTGGAGTCAAAGAGATGAAACATCAATTACAATAGTTGTTATAAGTACTATAATAGAGTCACATACCGGATATCTGATGGCACGAAAACTCAGAAATTTTTTTTTGAAATATTATCAAAAGCTTTACAGGTCAGAAATTCCCAATAAGAGTTTCATATTTGGATAGATATTCACCAGTCAGAAAATGGGGGAAATCATGTAATACAATATACTTTGAATAGACAAAAACATGGAGTAAATGCATCATGGCATAGTCTGAAAATTAAATTTCTTATTGGCAGGAGCACATTGGGAAGAGCTAGAAATTGCTTATGATGGATTTAAAGATTTAGTTACAAGATAAATGATGAAAGGCTTCTTTTGTCCCTACCCCGTTGGAAAAACACAAAATACTGATACCAACACATGAGCAAGAAAAGTCAATGAAGATTTGTAAGTAAGCACAGATCACAATCATATCTCCATGTTAAGAAACTGACACTCATAATGTTCCCTCATCATATGTGACATTTATAAGAAGTCATAACAATTATTAAATATATACAGATTGGTTTAAAAATTTGATTTTAAGCTAAACTGCATAGAAAGTGAGTCTACATTTCTCCCATGTCATTTTATATATGTTTTATAATACCAAGAGAGACATAAATAAAAGAATGATTTAGTAAATTATACTAAAAGAACCATAAAATAATGAAGTATTAGTGAATGCAGTGCAAATATTATACGGCAAAGTGAAACGTCTGTCTTGTATGCATGCCTTGGTTTCAGAAAAGTTTTGAATTGTTATAATTTCAACTCTTGTTCATCACAATGAAAATATTTTGACCAAAACAAACAAAACAGGCTTAAGAAGAAAATGTACCCAACGGAAGTTAAAAGCAAGAATATCCAGCTTATTTCTTTGGATTTGAGGTTTGAGTTCTAGACAATTTTGTGGTAAGTTTGGGTGATGGAAAAGAGGAAATCTTGAAATTATATTTAAATTGGGGAACATCACAGAAAAGAATAACGAATAACGGAGAGATGGTAGGAGACAGATAACTAATTTTCTTATAGAAAATCAATGCAGAATTATTTAACTTAAAAAGTTGCAAATGTAAATTTGCTCATAAAAGTCATAAAATAGTTAATTAGCAGGACAAATAGGACAGCTTTAAAAGTTCCTAACCTCGACTACCACAAAATGCCTTCTAGTTGTTTTTTTCTGTTTCCATTTTTCTCCCCTTCTTACCCATATCTACACAGTGACCAGGGAGCTCTTCATAAAACAAAACTCAAACCATATTTCTTTCTTGAAACATCAAACATATTTCATCCTTAAAACATCAAATGGTTTCCCACTGCATAAACAACATTTCATCTCGTTGCCATGTTAGTCCCTGGGCTGCCAAGCTCAGACTTCGTCTCATAACCCTTTTCTTAGGGATCATTATTCTTCAGCCACATCAGCTATCTTTCTGTTTCTCAAGTGAGCCTAGTCCTTTTCACCTAAAATAATTTGTACTGGTATTTTGCTAAAACTTGGATATTTTTCAGTTTCACTCACTTCTCATGAATTTGATGCCAGTGCAAAATAGTTAGACAGAAATGTCTAACTATTCATGGAGCATTGTCTCACAATATCACTGAGCTTTAAAACTAAAATAATAATTATTTGGGCTAAGATATATAACATACATAGACATACATGCATATACGTAAAATATACTGATGGTTTGAAACCTCAAGAGCTTCCCGAGTGGAATCTGAAACTGGCCCTCGTACATGGAAAGCAAGGAGAAACCGACAAAAGAGCCAAGCCACTCCAGATTGGTAGGTGTCAGGATTTTGGGAGGCTGCAAGACGGGTAGATCTCTGCACTCACCAGCCAGAATCTTACAAGTTTATATATCGGGGGGCCAAAAAAATGTATATACGTAACTTGTATTCTTCTTTTGTTATCAGTATATATTGAGTATTACAATTTTAATACAGTTTTCTTTGTTTCTTAAAATGCGTACACATTTTTTTGGCATCCTCTCTAGATACCGTAACTGGGTTCAGTCATGTATACCATCCGAATGGTCTCAGCAACACATTGCTGTCTCAAAGCTGCATCCTTGACAATGACTCCCATTGTGGGAACGGTGGGCAGAACGCACATTCTAAGGATAGGGGAGGTGGTGACAAGCCTCCAGTTGCCCCAGTCAAGCTCACAGGTCAACTGGTGGTCACATCCTTTAGATTACCTCCTCCAACATATAAATATGTACATAGTAATAACCACAAATATTAGATATTAGATTAATTCAATTATTATTTTCCCCAAGGTAGGCTAAAGTGGAAAATCCTGATATATACAGCTTCTAAATTCCATTACATAATTCTATGATTTTCTTTAAGTCACAAACTAGTTTGTAAAATATTAAAGGTAGGAACTCACATATCCCTTATTTCTGTCGTGAGTTCTTTAAAATCTGTTTAATATATAAAATTTAGATCCTCAAGTCTCACTCCAGAAATGCTACACAAATTTAAGAAGAATTTCAAAACAAATAATAAAAGTTGTTTCATATTTTTGTAAAATGATTTTCAGTTTGATGGCCAATTTCTCATGGAAGCTATTCCTGACCTGTCTTAGTAGGCGAGATAACCCGTTCCCGTTAAAATCCTGGGAAGGTGTCACTATTGGTCCTTCTTGGAATGCACATAAGTTTTGACAAGGAGGCCAAGCGAGAAGAGTATCCTCCATCCATATAGTAGAAATTAGTAAAAATATGTATTTTATTTGTCAAAAGGATATGTACAAACATACATCTTTCAATATTTTCTTTTTTGGAGACATCTGATTCGTGGACCATGTTATCCAAGTTTAAAGACTGACTAAGGTACTTGTCTGATGAATGAAGTGCAAATCAATGGACCTGAATGTCAGTTTTGTCATCTGTAGGGGAGACACAATCGTATCTACTTTATCAAGTTACTTGGGGTTAATTGTAATTTTGTAAGATGGGTTGCACGATGTCTCATATGGCAGTGCTCAATACATATTTATTACTGAGGTTTTATACTTGTATACTTATCGATATTCGGAGAATTCTGTAGGACTCAATTTCAGGTAAATTTAAAAGTAAATGTGTTAAAATTATAATAAAAATTCATAATAGCTTTCATATAACAATAGTCTTTATCATCTTAATTTGCTCAATTGACAAGTCACTTAATGGTCATACTAGAATTTTTATTTGGATAAAATTAAACAATGTATGTAAAAGTTCCTTGTAAAATCTAAACATTTCTATAACTTCCTTGGATCTCATTCTCTTTTGCTATCGCAAAACCATTATGAAATCAATAAATTCCATACTTACATGTTCAAATTTTCCCATTTTACTAGACACATTCTTCCAGCATTTAAATATACCGTGTTTCCCCAAAAATAAGACCTAGCCAGACAATCAGCTCTAATGCATCTTTTGGAGCAAAAATCTTCTTATAGAAGACCCGGTCTTATATTATAGTAAAATAGCACCAGGTCTTATGTTAATTTTTTGCTAAAAAAAAAACAAAACAAAACGCATTACAGCTGATTGTCCATCTAGGTCTTATTTTGGGGGAAACATGGTACTCATATCGCCTTTACTGCTATAAATAAATAAATAAATAAATAAATAAATAAATAAATAAATAAATAAATAAATAATCACTCTTCAGACTTGGTTTTCATCTAAGTCTTTCAGCTAATGCTCAATCTCTTTATTTTCTTTTAGAAGAAGCTGTCCAAAATTATTGGCCATACCTCATGTCTCAAAATTTCACCCCTCTGTAGAACCCTCAATAACACCATATCATCTGCATGGTTCATAGCCTTCTCATTTACTTGCTTTGCTTACCACTCTGCCCTTTCTCTTACATCCATAAAAGGCCTCCACCTCCATACCCACCCTATAAATAATACACAAAAGCAACATAGTGTATAGCACCCCATATTTATGTTTTACATATATAATTATGCAAACATGCAATCACTTCTATGTGGTATATTTGTAAATGGGTACATGTGTGAGCATGGGTTTTGTTTTCATGACAGATGCTTACCAAAAACCCCACATTATTCTGCAGCTTACTTTTCTAATTTAGTAATATCAAATGGAAAACACCTGAAGTCAACTACTGCCGTGTCTAATCGATTTATTGCATATACAATTATATGTTATGAATATATAAAAAGTTTTACATTTATATTTTCATCCCCTATCTCTATTTCTTAGTCCAGAATTATAAACCCTCCTGTCTACAGAGCTCTTCATTTTAATGCCCAAAAGGTAGTTCAAAGTGCACAGGTCCCAAACTGAACTCCTCACCTCCTCATCAAGTATGGTCTTTCTCCAGAGTTCTCTTTCTCATTGATTGACAGAATAATCCATGCAACTGACCTGATGGTTGATTGTGTTTTACATATGGATGACTTGAGCATGAACTCCCAAAGGACTGCAGCAATCATACAAAATAAACTACTATAATAATCCAAGTTTTAAATTGTAAGTCCTCCCTCTACACACATACGCACACACAAACTGATTACACACTGAAGTATAGGCCTAAAACATGTGAGAATGATTATATCAGTTGAAAAATAAAACACTTGAACATGTATAGAGCAAATTATGTGAGAGTTTCCCTCCCTATGTCCCTTCTTCCCTTGCAGCTTCAAAGAAAACACGGTACTTTTGAGAGGAAAATGGAGAAATTACTACAAAGTGGTTAAAGAGAATAAAGCCCATTTTTTGGCCCTGATAGTGGAAGAAGAGTGATAGCTGTAAGTGGGACAGGAGGTGAATCACAATTTGAATTACCACCTCCCCACCCCTAAGCCCAGGTTGTAAATCTAGAGAAGCAAGGGCCAAAGCAAAGGACCTTTGGCTCAGTTCTCATTTGGGTCTTTGAGCGGACAATATGCATTCGGATTCAGGGCACCTTCAACTTCAACACAGTGTGAGGCGGCTGCTTGAGAATAAAATCAGTGCCTTGGTGTCATTAAGCAGAAGAGCAGAGGGAAGGCCTGAGTTACTCTATCTCAAATTGTTCTTAGCTCCCCTGTGGCTCCAAACATTCACACAGCCCTGTGGAGGCATGCATATTGTTACAGACTGTGCTGACCAGAAATATTTGTTCATTCATTATTCAAACAATCATTAACAGCTTACAGAGGGATTGCAATGACAAGGGAGATGCAAGTAATTAGTTGGGATTATCAAGTGGGGGAGATGTGTCAAGGGATTGAACAAGATCCCTTGTCATTGAACGAGAAGGGGAACACAGAGTGCAAGTGAAAAATGAGGTGTGCAGAGTAGACAGGGAGATCAGTTGTCTCTGATTAGCCTTCATCTGCCCCCAGCTTTCCCAGGCAATCCTAGCAGGGTAAGAAGAATCAGGGTGAGACCAAACAAAGGACTCCTTGGCTGCACAGATAAATCAGGTTCAAAAAGCATCAAAGAGACTTGCACACATCAGTGCAAGGAGACTTCCTGCCCCGTTGATATGAAGACACTGTGCCTCCATCCCCCATGTACTCAAACATCATTTTGAGGAAAATGGGGTGTGATGGAAATAGACGGAACTGTCAAAGACTGAGAATTTCCTAGCAGGTATGTGTGGTAACTCAAAGGAAACTGTGTAGACCATAAAGGATTAAGACATTAATCAACAAGTTTGAGTTTTTCCAACACACAGAGGTGGGGAGACACTTGTGCAGAGTATTACATCAATTAGATCTGTGCTACATGCTTGATGAGCATGGTGACCTCTGAACCTTACTTCCCCACTGCCAGGTAAGTGCAGTTAGAATTAGGTTTAGTTTTTGATTTTTGTATGTATGTTTGTTTGTTTGTTTTAAAGTGAGGAAACTGATGTTTACATACTGAAAATAAGGTAGCTAGCAGGGGGACAGTGCTTTGTATCCATAAAATCAAATTTCAGGTCTTAGAATCCTGACACTATATATACTGTTTACATGAGATTAATAGAAGTCAAAAACTTAATTAAATGTCTCCTAATGCAGCTTGTCCAGGTCAGAACCATGTCCCCCTGGGTCATCCTGCAATCACTGAGCATACCACAGAGCATTAAATACTGTAGGCACTTAAAATATTTGTTCAACTAACAAAAGAACAAAATATTTCGTATCACACAGAATTGTACATCTTGACAAATATAATTATTTTCTCAGCTTTTTCTATAATGAGTCATGTAATCCATCAACATATTTTTTATCTTTAAATTGATTGCTGATTTTGTTAGAAGGGTTGGCTACGTATCTTTCCATAGAGAAATTCAACTCTTCAAGCTTTAAATATTTGAAAAAACTAGGTAATGTACACTTGGAAGAATGGCCTTGATATAAAGGAAAAACAAAAAATACATGTTCTAAGGTTAATTAATGATGGGTTATGCCTACATTATTTAAGCAAAATGCATTTATATAAATGGACATAAATACTGCTGATGGGAATGTGAACTGGTACAGTCACTATGGAAAACAGTATGGAGGGTGCTCAAAAAATTAAGAATTGAATTACCCTATGACTGCAATCCCTCTTCTGGGAATCTATCAAAAAAATCTGAAAACATTTATCCATCAAGATGTATGTACCCCTATGTTCATTTCAGCATTATTCACAATGGCCAAGACATGGAAACAAGCAAAGTGTCCTTTGATGGATGATTGGATAAAGAAGATGTGGTATATATACACAATGGAATACTATTCTGCCATAAGAAAATATGAAATACTGTCACTTGCAACAACATGGATTTTGAGATTATCATGCTAAGCAAAATAAGTCAGACTGAAAAAGTTGAGAACCATACGACTTCATTCATATGTGGGAGACAAAACTGGAAGCAACCAACAAACATGACAAACAAACAAAAACTCATAGACACACTACAATGTAGAGATTACCAGAGGGTAAGGGGAGTGGGGGTGTGGTAGAAGATGTTAAGGGGGATCAAATGTATGGTGATGGAAAAAAAACTGACTCTGGGTAGTGAACACACAATGCAATATGATGTATTACAGAATTATACACTTGAAACCTACATAATTTTACTAACCAATGACACCCTGATAAATTTAATAGATATTGTAAAAAATGTCAGAGTGATGTTAAGTACAACATAGAGAATATAGTCAATAATATTGTAATAACTATGTATCACGTCAGGTGGGTACGAGAGTTATCAGGGGGATCACTTAGTAATACATAAATTTCTAACCACTATGCTATATACCTAAAACTAATATAACATTGAATGTCATCTGTAACTGAAAAAGAAAAAAGAAAAATTCTTAATGAAACAAGGAATAAACCAGAAAAAAAAATGAACTTAAACATAAAATGCTGTTAACTTTTATCTGATGTAATTCATAAAGACTTCACCAAAAGATTGTTCTTAAAAGGTTTAAAAAGACGACAGATGGATTTAGGAAAACTATCTGAAGAGCATGCAGAATTGTATAAGACAATTAATGGTCCATAAGTAATACAGTTTAGAGCTAAGTATTGTTTAAGGAATCATTAAATCAGACATAAAGCTGTGGTGGCTTATTATGTTAAGGAACAAGAATATTGTCCTAATCATTTTCTTCCACTTGTTTTGCCCTGTAAATATCCCTTTCTTCTCACTTCAATAAAGTCTCAGTTTTATTAGACTCTAGAACATGGAGTTGAATGATTTGGGAAAATCACCTTCACACAGTGCATTTGAATTTTATTGCTGCATAACAAATTACCATAAACAGAATGGTTTAAAACAACTCACTCACTTGGCTAAAATGGATGTGTTGCATTACTGCATTACTTTCTGGTGGCTGTAGGGTAACATCTATTTTGTCTTTTTCATTTCCTAGGGCCTACCCACAAGCCTAGACTCATGGCTCCTTTCTGCCATTTCCAAAGGCAGATAAATACGTTGGATCTTTTTGTGTCTCTCTTCTGCAGTCACAGAAGTCTCCCTTTGAACGTAGCATTGCAATTACATTGAGCACACCCATATAGTCCAGGATAATCTTCCCATCTCAATATCCATATGTTGACTAGATCTGCAAAGTCTCTTTTGCCATTAAGGTCCCATTTTCACAGATTCTAGGGTGGACTGCCCCTACCCCCACTCCCATATGGGAGGGAGGGCATTATTTTGCCTATTCCATATACCTTATTCTTTTTCCATGTGAAATATGGATTCCACTCTATCTTACTGTTTGCCCTATTATAATAAAGTAGTATAGACTGGGTGGCGTATAAACAACAGAGATTAAATTCACATAGTTCTGGAAGCTGGGAAATCCAAGATCAAGGTACCAGCATGTTCAGTGTTTGGTGAGAGCCCACATCCTGGTACACAGATAGTCATCTTTTTGTGGTAACCTCACATGGCAGAAAGGGCAGGGATCTTTCTGGGGCCTCTTTTATAAGGGCACTAATCCCATTCATGAGAACACTGCCCTCAAGACCTAATCATTTCCCAAAGGCCCCACATCCAAATACTTGGCGGATTAGGTTTTAACATATGAATTTTGAGGCAACACAGACATTCATCTACGGTGCATATATATGTGAAATGCATTTCATCAATTTATATGTTGGTAAAATCAGATAAAATGATTATCGAGAATAGGTACTTACATTACACAAGGAAATGTGTAACCTGGAGAAGGAAGTGTAGAATAAACGAGAAAAAAAAAAATAAAACTGTTAGAAATTATTCCTTAGTACCTAAAAAATAGAGGTCACTTTTAAAAACTTTTAGATCTGATTCTCATTAACATTTTTTAATGTAGTGGAGAGGTACTACCATGTGTTCCTTGATTTCTTTGTTATTTACTAACTTGATTCATGTCTCATAGAGATGAAACTATAAACTATTCCCAACAGCAAGCAACATGACCTTTATCTAAACAACTTGTTGTCAGCCCTAGTTGTATATCAGAATTTACTGGGGATACCAATCCAATACCTGAGCTACATCCTTAGAGATTCTGACTTAACTAGTCTCAGTAAAATTCTAAAAAGGCTTTACACCTGACTCTAATGTTTACAGGGGTTGAAAACATTATTTTGTACTATAACTCTGATCATGCCACCTCATTACTCAGAGCCTTCCAATGATTTCAAACATAGAATACAGTCAAATATGTTTCACGGCCTACAAAGACTACATGATCTGGTCCCTGGCGAAGCTTTTGGAATCATTACCTAGTCACGTAGCTTCTCTGCTGTTCCTAGACACATCATGTATATGGTCCTCTCATGGGCCTTTGCATGTAGTACAGTCAGAGACTGCTGTGCTCTTCATCCACATAAATCATTCACGTATCGAAAGGAGCAACCACAGAAACTCTTTTCTTTTCATACTTTACTACTTTTATAACACTAATTGCTTGCTGTCAACATACATCTTTGTTGCTGTTGTTCTCCATCTGCCTCCCTCACTAAATTGTATGATTTGCGGGGATTGGGGATTTTTCTACCTCCCTGCCACTGATGACTTTATCGCCTTTCCCTGGAACAATGGCTTGATTTAGGCTGACCAAATAAATATTAATGAATTATTAGGTAGGGATAATATGAGATAATATGAGACACTACCAGTCTGCTTCAATCAGAAGACTTGCATTGATTAATAATATAATCAAACAACATTGTGTTATCTTTAACTTGAAATATCAAAAAGCTAAATTATAAAATATCTCAGTAGATATGCTTGAAAACAGTAAACTTAAATATTTAGACCAGAAGAAGTTTTTTGCTAGTGTTTTATTTTAAGGAAGAACAACAATTATATTTTGACTCAATCAAAAATATACAACACATTCTAATACAAGGCTGTGGGAAACCAGCAGAAACATGTTAAGAATCACTTGATCCTTCACATGTAAATTCTAATTTTCTTTAGAAATAATCTTATGACTCACATTCAAGTTGATAAAACACATAGCAAAAATCTGTGGAGTGTTTGCTTTCATAATAAGATTTTCTGAGATACTGCTATGTGATTTAAATAATGGTATAACATGGGCATTCATTGTTCATAATGACATTTACTATTTAAAAGGTAATTTCTTAAAATATTCTTTTTTCCATGCAACTGCATTTTTTCCTTTTACTGAAATTCTTTACTAGGTTATGATTTTCTAAACTTTTATTATGACACTTCAGAATGTATTGAAGAATAGTAAAAACACAATGGATGTAATGCAGATGGCTGGGTATTCTGGTTAATTATAAGTTAATCATAAAAATACTTTGAATTTCAGTTTTGGCATATAACTTTATTTGAATTCTTCTGGCTGTATGGTTGCTCCCATTATCACCTTAATCCACTCATCAAATCCACTCTTAGCACTGGAAAGTAATGTAATTTATATAGCTATAGAACATTTAACCAACCTGAGATAGTAGCAACTAATGATCAAAATTTAAAATAAATCCCAAATATTAACTTAATTTGGTATTACTTTTTGTCCCCTAAATGGCAGAGTTATTTAAAGCTTACAGTCATTTGGTTGTGTATGGTAGAGGTAATATATAGTAGGATTAGTTATTTTATTTGGAGTAATATTCCAGTGTATAAATGTACTATCCCTTAGTTGTTTCCAGATCTTGGGTATTGTAAATAATGCTGACATAAACATAAGGGTACATATATCTTTTCAAATTAGTGTTTTCACTTTCTTCAGATAAATATCCAAAAGTGGAATTGCTGGGTGGTATGATAGTTCAATTCTTAATTGTTTGTGGAACCTCCACACTGATTTTCATAATGGCGGCACCAATTTACAGTCCCACCAAGACTGCACAAATGTTCCCTTTTCTTCACTTCCTGGTCAAAATATCTTCGTTGTTGACATTTTGATAATAGCAGTTATGAACAGTGTAAGGTTAGAGGGTATTATGTTAGTGAAATAAGTCAGAGAGAAAAGGCAACATAAGAAAAAAGAAACAAAATAACAAAGAAAAGAAAACAGAAACAGATTCATAGACACAGAGAATTGATGGTTGCCAGAGGGGAAAGGGTGAGGGGATGGGTGAAAAAGGTAAAAGGGAACAGGTAGAAAATTCCAGTGATAAATAAGTCATGGGGTTGAAGTATACAGCACAGGGAATTTAGTCAATAATATCATAACTTTGCATGGTGATAAATGGTTACTAAACTGGTTGTGGTGATCACATTATAAGGTATATAAATGTCAAATCACTATGTTGTATACCTGAAAATGATACAATATTGTATGTCAACTATACTTTAATAAATTTTTAGAAAGTCATTTTTATGAATAATTTACAAAAGCAAGAATAAAGCAATAGATAAAAGCAACTTTATTGGAAATTTTAATACAAATTTAAATGCTCTAAACATAAATTATACTTCATAATCCCTTGGGTTCGAAAGTACATATACCTGAAATGAGCAACATCCTTTAAATGTAATTCACTGTTCTTCAGCTCCTATCTACACCCCTGCAACACAGCCACCCTGTAAATGTTGATTCCAGATTTCCAACAGAGCTCTAATACGTTTATCATTATTTGGGGTTCTTCCTACACTGACACCATCAAAATGCAATACTATTTAAAACTTTAATGGCTCAACATTTTGTTAAAGAGGAAATCCATATGATTTCACTGGTATGTGGTATACAAACTGAAAACAACAAAAGAACAAGACAAACAAATGGGAAACAAAAACTCACAGACAGACAACAGTTTAGTAGTTACCAGAGGGTACGGATGTTGGGGGGGTGGTAGATGAGAGTGAAGGGGATCAAATATATGTTGATGGAAGGAGAACTGACTCTGGGTGGTGAACATACAATGTGACTTATAGATGATGTAATACAGAATTGTATACCTGACGTCTATGTAACTTTACTAACAATTGTTACCCCAATATACTTAAAAAAAAAAAAAAAGAGTCAATGGCCAGCTTCTTCTTGCACTATCATTTCAAAGAGTATTTTATTTCAGATTTAAAAAAATAGTTTTAATGATCATTCCAATTATTTTTTCACTCCTACATTATCTAATTCCAGTCACTTTTTTACACACACTGATTTGTAGCACTTATCCACTTATAAAGAGTATCAAATCCTTTTGGTCATCATAAAAGATACATTTGTCACAAAACTTTTTGGTGCAAGAGAATGATACAAACTAATTATGAAAATATTAGGAAGTTTTTCCCATTGCAGGAGTAACTGGATTATTTTTTTTCTTATAAATGCATTGTTCATTTACTAATTCTTGAGTGTAAAAAAATCAATTAAGATAGTATCATCTGAAGACTCATACTTTGAGACTGTGCTTATATGATCAGTTTCACCATCTTCAGTGGAGTCTAGAGTACAGTTCTCTGTGCCTTTGCATTCATCTTCTAATTTGCCTAAGAACTGTGATCAATCTTCCTCTGTCAATTTTCTTCTCTTTGCTATTATGGCAAAAAATGATAAATTTGAATCCTCACCTATGTTTAATGAAGCCTAAAATAATTACATAATACTACAAATAATGTCTCCACAGTACTTTCATACATTTTGTTCAAACTCATGCAGAATTTTTGGCAACATATTAAAACAATATTACGGATAATAAAGAAGTGATGATTTATTTCAACATTGCAGCATGTCCCAGGAAATTTCACCATGGTTCCCTTTTCATGTTGTTTTAGTACTTTTTAGCATAGCTGGGATAATTGCTGAGTAATAAACAAATAACTCATAAGATAACTAAATATCAAATATTTCAATACACAGGAAAAACTATGTCAAAACATTTTTAATATGTCTTAGATACACAAAATATCAAATGAGACTATATGTTAATCATAAAATAGAATGTTTTATATTTTACTTAAACATTTATTTCTTACTTTTTAAGAAAATTATTAGAAAAGAATAAAAGTTATGAAATATCAATCCTTATAAGGAGGTTTAAATACTCAAAAAAGAAAGTCAAGAATTAAAATTTGGATCTAATGGACCCTGATCATATGCCGATGGTTAATATTCTCTGCATTGGAAAGTAAATTAAAATAAATGTGTCTTTTGCAGACCCATCCCTGCTCTTAAGGTATCTGGGAAATGGTGCCTTTTAGATTACATATTAAGCATGTGGATAGATGCTCCAGAGAACTGACAGATCTTATGTGGAACTCTTTGCTTTCAGGTGGCACTTATATTGTTACCATATGAAGCAATTGGCTAAAACCTCATTTTACATTTGGGGCAAGTGTAGATTTAACACATTACAAAAAATACTATTAATTCCTGAGATCATAATACTATTAAACAATTATTTGCAGGCAAATATTCATTATATGTGAGTTGAATTCCTAACTAATATTTGAATTTCATGTGTATAGATATGTAAATATATATATATATATATATATATATATATATATATATATATATTTACATATATGTGTGTATTTATACATACACACACACTTGAGGTTTTGCCATTTTATATGCATTTTGCAATGGTTTTATCTCAGTTTCCAGACCCTTGTTTAAGTAAATATGATTTTAAAACAGACAAGTATTAATAGGTTTAGGTAAATTAATGTCCTGCAACAATGCCTTAGGTTGATTAGTCTTAATGGATTTCTGCTCTAAACATTTATCTACAAAATAAGACACAGGTATCCCTAAGCTTGTAGGGCAGGCATTAACCTAGAGGGAGATACTTTGAAATCACTGCATTAATTATTCAGGTAAAACCACTCTTTGAGAGCTATTCAATTTAATCAGTTCTAAAACTTTGGAGAAAAACAGGATCAGGCTGCTTTCATACCCTGGGAGGGTCAAGTAATTAGCAATTATTTTTATCTAATCTTTATGAATTTGTATGTTTTGTCAGTTGCTTCAGGAATTCCTAGGAAAAATAAATATAGATAGAAATACAGAGTAAAATACCGATAATGTCCTTATATTTTAATATCAGTAATTCTATAAATAGACTATAATTATCACTGTTTGTTAGATACAAACATAATGCTTGTGTTTACAAAACATATAAATTGACTTACTGATATTACATTCTAATTAATTTGATCTTTTCAACATCAAATCTAGTCAAAATAGATGAGAACACAAGATGGTTGAATATAGTGCTGTAATTCTCCTTCCTTCATCTGCCTGAGCAGACTAATTGATTGCTTTCAACATCAAAATCTTTATCAAAGTCCACTTTTAAAAATTCCCTAGTCAATCATGAAAAGATGTGATTGCTAGTACGTTTCCCAAATTTCCATCCCCCCTCAAACACTCCTGTAAACAGTTGAAAAAACAGGTTTAAAGTTAAGATATAAAACTTAATAAAAACAATTCAGAATATGGAAATTAGATATCACATTACTAGAGACATCATAAATAGAATCTTTTATTTGTCTATAACTCATACATGTAGCTGAAGGGACAGTACCACCTCTAGGGTGATCATATCAAGGCCTCAGTGATAAAATCCTATTTATTCTTGCTATAGTCCGTGAATGGCTCAATTATTTATGATACTGACTATCTTTTCTTCCCCAAATAAGGTTCAGAAAAAAGAGGAAACATGTCCTGCTCTTTTAAACTTAGATCCATAAGCAAAGTCAAAATCATTTAGGCCAAATTAAAATCAGATACCACTGAGACCTGATATAATTCCAAATCGCTAAATGTGAGATTAATGTCATAATAGAGCTAAGCATTTGAAAATTAGCTCAAAACAAATAGATGATGGCAAACAAGCAGGAATAAGGGCAGGGAAGGGGCATCCTTGAATAATTGGTATGTTTTTATGGCTAAACTTTTAGGGTTAATTACTGTGTCCGCATTAGTGGTTGGAAGATGAAAATAGAATGTAGTGCGGGGTCTAAGGGAATTAGGAGGAGCATAGAATCAAGGAAGGTGGAAAATATTTGCATTTTCAAGGCAATTGAAGATAGGAGTCAGTGGATTTGATTGACTTGATAATTTTAGAGCAGCCATAAGAAGCAACCTTTCAATTTTCATCGGAAGCAGGTGGTGTGAATGTGTCAGATGGAAGTCCAGGTGGCATTTGGAAATCACATTTTATCTCTGAGAATTCAATTTCTATCAGGATATAATAGGTAACTCTCTTGACATATTGTCAGGTGTCCTATTGCTCATTTTGTGTATCCTACTCTCACTCAACATCATCTGGGTACTGATTAAACATTGATGTTTTGCTGCAATCTTGTTGCACAAAAGTGGCACCATAGAAGGTGCGTTTATTGTGGAGTAGTGTTTTAAGAGCAGACGTATATGCAATGAATTGCTGGAGGAAAACATGGTCATGGCCAGAGAAGGTGTGGGGTTGGTAGTTTTCAATTTCATTCTAATAGAGTTGTAATAGTGTAGATATTTTCCCAAGGCCCACTTGATATTTCTATACAGTAATTGGACTTATGAGTGATGGTTAATGGACAGGCAGCTACAAAGAGAGAGAGTTTTGAACAATATTTTTCAGTATCATAATGGAACCTACAGGACTCTTGGTGATAAAACAGTTTTGGGAAAGAGAACACTTCTTTGATAAAATGAGATAAATTTGCCAAGGTGAACCAAAGAAATGATTGGGACATTACTAAAGAGGCCATGTCCTAACAGAAATTATGAGTGTGGTTTAGGTTGATTATAAATTTCATTCAAGTGCAGTGGGTGAAGAGTTGTTATGACTTTCCTCTTGTCAGGTGGGGCAAAATAATGGATTTGCAGCAAGTTATCTAAATCTGCCCCACACCGGCAGGACTGAAGCTGACCCAGAAGTTATGTGGATTAAATGTAGTGGATCAAGTTCCATAAAGCTCAGATGAGGCTAAAGGTTCCTTTCTAATAAAGGAAGTGTACAGTGCAGATGTACAGCATCAGCAAGATATATTAAAAGATCCTTGGGGAAGGATAATCTTTTAGGAAAGGATGAGATTTAACTGAGCAGATGGCTATAAATAGGAAATACAAAGAACAAGAATTCTACTATGGCTGACAATTGAGTTAAACACAGAACAGATAAGAAATACGTAGCATAGGCAGTTCCTGGGTATGGTGTTAGATTAGTTTTAAGATCAAGTGTGCTATGGTGTAGAGACATCAATTTGTCTTAAAGAACAAAGAAAGGTTGGCAAAATTAGGCAATTTCCACTCTTCAATGGAAATGAAAAGAAAAAAATATTCTCATTCTTTTCTCCATTTTGAAAACATTCTTGATTATTTTTTATGATGCCACTTTTAAAATATCTTTATCTTGTCATTTTTTATGGCCAAAGTATTATGTTAAGTTTTCCTTAGTACCTTGCTTTCAATTTATACTAACCTGACTTTTCTTTTTTTATTAGGTTAGAGCAAAAGTAATTGTGGTTTAAAAGGTTAAAGACAATTTCAAAAACCAAAATTACTTTTGCACTAACCTAATACATTACTATGACATGCAGCTAAACTGGCAGACCCAAAATTACAGAAAAGCTAAATTGTAGAATATGACCAGTACTGTTTATTTAGATATTGAAATGACTAATGATTTCTTTGGGTAAATAGGAAATTATAGATAAATTACTGTCAACTTTATTAAATGTATAAATGAATAAACGTATAAATGTAAAAATGAAAATCTATAGTATTTCAAGTTAAGAAAAAATACACATTTTTTCAACTATGGAGAAGTAGACAAAGGGATTCCATACCATTATATAGAAAACAAAGCAGTTGTAGGTCTTAAAAGTAAGGCATAAAGTGGAACATCAGGGACACACAAAGTGTTTATAGAAAACATAAATATTAGGACAAGTAATAAAATTTGCCACATGGCCAGACACTACCCAGAAACAAGCTTAACTAGTAGGAAAATCAGACACCCATGAACAGATTATTCTGCCTGGGAAACTCCACCTTTGTCACACACAGAGGGTAAATCAACTGAATAAAAATAGAATTAAACATCCTCTACATGTCAGAAATTCTGACCCTATTAGATTGTGTTGTAGGAAAAGTAGCTAAAGAGATACTTCCAGGCTCCTTAAACTCACTGGGGTCATATGATGACAAAATTTAAAGTAAAATCTAAAGTTATAAATACCTTTAATAAATTGTATTTTAGTTGGGATTAACACTTTGTTGGTAAGTGCAGTGTTCTGATCATCACAGCCCTGAACATTCACTTCCCAAATCTTTATCAGCAGTATATTTTTGAAGTTATATTTCCTAAAACAAAGAAGAGCTATGCTAATTGAATTAAGGGTAGAAAGTCACCAACCCTGACTAGTAAGCATTCCTGTCATTCTCTCCAGCGATTCTTTAGCCCCTTCTGTGGAGCCTAGAGTTGAGTGGAACTCAGTTGGGAAACCACTTATCTGAAGGATCTCAAGAGGGTAGAATTTTTTAATGAGTTATGATGATAAAGGTCCACTGGGAACTGACAGCTTTAAAAATAATATTATCAGCTACTTATTTAAGTTAGCAAAAAGAATATGGTACAGTGCAATTTCTAAACTCAGCAGTTCAACAACAGACTGCACAAAGTCAGAACTATGAGACATCATTTACAAATGAGTATGGAATATTTAAAAATCTATAATCTGGCTTAAAATGGAAGATCCTGAAATCCTGGGTTTACAACACTGCATGGCAACAACGAACAGAATTTAAGCAGCGGCTGTGCGGATGGATTGAGCATGCACTCTTGCTGCCAACTTCTTCATCTTTCATTTTTCATATACCCTCTACGATCACTGATTTACTGTTACCTGATTACCTGTATAAATTTGCAATATGTGTAGAAGAAATAGTAAAGGTAGTGAAGTCAGAATTTTTGACTCTACTTTTCCAACAATAACTGTTATGACACTCAGAATCTCGGAGCTCTCATCTGTACAATTAGGATAAAACAAATTATGTTTCAAACATTTGTGTGAGAGTTAAATGAATTAATATACTGTGAACAAATTGTGTTTAGATGGTAAAAGTGGAGAGGATCACTTCATAACAAACCAAAATGACTAATTATGTGTAAAATGTACATAGGTACCAATGCAATTAAGCACTAAAGAAACAAACAAATGTAGATATTTACTTATTCACCACCTATTGATTTCTCATTCCCAAGTCACAACACCTGGGAAAGTGTTACAAGCCTAACATAAGAATCCTAAGGAAAAGTATATGTTCTACTCTCCAGTTTGGGTAAAAGCAGCTGGGTTTTCATGCAATTACTTATTGACAATTTCATTGAGTTAGGGAACTGACTAGGGAAGCAGTGCCATGTCAAGAAACATGTACTTGATTGGAGGTTGTGCTAATCTTGTAACTTTGACCAAGTAACTTAAAAATAAAAAATCAGATAATTTATGCGATGAAATTAACTCCTTTAAGTACTCAACAGCCAATTAACTTGGTGACCTAGGCATGACATGGGGAGATAGTATAAAAGAATGTAGAGAGAGAAGACTATTGGGTTAGCACCCTTTATAATTAAAGAACATTCTAATGATGATCATAATGAAGAGAATTTCATTAGCAGATAATTCATGTATTTGATATATACCAATTAATTGGCTAGAATAATTACTTGGCTCTGACTTATTCTTTTTAACATTATTATCTTCTTTTACATGGTTTTTAAAAGCAGAATTATTACCAAGATCCTCTGAATTCTAGTTTACATTACTTACATGGATTTAATTAGACACTGTATGCAATATGTAAAAGATACAGCCTAAGGACCATTTATTATATAGAAGGGGCTGAAAAAATGTATATACACTTTCAGAAAGTAAAAAGACTGCATTAAAATTGTGATAATGTATACCAATAGCAAAAAATGAATACAAGTCACATTTGACTTCTGCAATTACAAGAGGTTCTCAAAGCAGTTACCATCAGTATCCAGACACTTCTGATTATGGTGAACTACTGCTTGAGCAACGCTGACCAAAGTGTTCACTTGTATACATTTTTTTTGGCACCCCGCATATTAAATTGTGTTTAGTGTTATAATTAAAAACAATATTATTTGTTACATTTATGTTTATGAACATATTCAAAAAACATCAAATAAGCATCTATTTATGGCAGGTACTATTCTATATGCTAGGATACAGTAAATCAAACACACAAGAAATATAGCCATCTTAAAAAACACATTCTAGTAGAAGAGAGAGTTAATCAACAAAAAAGTAAGACGATGTAGTAGGGGAAATACATAAAACAGTACCATGTTTCCCCGAAAATAAGACCTACACAGACAATCAGCTCTAATGTGTCTTTTGGACAAAAATTAATATAAGTCCTGGTATTATATTATATTATACTTGGTGTTATGTTATGTTATGTTATGTTATGTTATGTTATGTTATATTATACCGGGTCTTATAGTAAAATAATATCAGGTCTTATTTTAATTTTTGCTCCAAAAGACACATTAGAGCTGATTGGCTAGGTCTCATTTTTGGGGAAACACTGTAGTATTTTCGGCAAGTCAGAGGAATGGGATTACTATCGTGTTAGTGAAAAGAGGGTTAAATTTCAAATAGAATATTAATCTATGGACAAAGTGACATAAACAAAATGTCTTGAACTTGATCAGGAGGTAAGTTGTGTGTACCGGTATATATTAGGTTGGTGCAAAAGTAATTGCAGTTTAAAAAGTTAAAAATTGCAAAAACCACAATTACTTTTGAACCAACCTAATATGTTAGGGAAAACAATCAAGGTAGATGAAAAATTTCTGAGCTATAAAATCACTGGTGTGTTTCAGAAACAGCAAAAATGACTGAATGGCTGGAGAGTAGGATGAAGCCCACGAGACAATTAGTGTGGGATCACCTAAGACATTTTAGATCAACTCAAGGACTTTGGCTTTGGTTTTGAGATGGAAATCTATCGATGCTGAGTGGACAAATCACATGACTGTGCTTATATGTTAAAAATATTACTCTGGTTGTCATGTTTAAGATAGTCCGTGAAAGGAAAAGGTAAAAGCAGGAATAGCATGTTGGAGTCAATGTGATGGTGGACACCAGATGGTGGCAGGGTGACTGTGGTAGATGTGAAAACAAGTAATTGTATTCTACATAAGTTTGAATAGAGCCAAAAGGAATTGAACATTTAACATATGGATTGAGGCAAACAGAGGGATCAAACATGATTCCAAGTATTTAACCCTGAGCAACTAACTATATCAGGAAATTAAAGTATCAATTAGTAACCAAATGATCTTCTTAAAATACAGTTAAAATTTTAAATTATATCTATATCTAATCGCTAAACTATATAGTAACTAAGTAAAAGAAGAAACCGTGCCTTATATGAAGATTAATTTAGAAATTTGTTGAGTCAAAAGGACAATAAACTACAATGCTCACTACATTAATTATTATTTTTTTTAAATTAAATTTATTGGGGTGACAATTGTTAGTAAATTTACATAGATTTCAGGTGTACAATTCTGTATTACATCGTCTATAAATCCCATTGTGTGTTCACCACCCAGAGTCAGTTCTCCTTCCATCACCATATATTTGATCCCCTTTACCCTCATCACCGACCCGCCACCCCCTTGCCCGCTGGTAACCACTAAATTATTGTCTGTGTCTATGAGTTTTTGTTTCTCATTTGTTTGTCTTGTTCTTTTTGGTTTATATACCACATTAATTCTTGACTGTCTTACATAAATTCCTAATTTAGTAATGTTGGTATGTCTTAACTCTGTATATCTCATAATAGGATATTTGGCCTTATAACCTATTTTAAAAAATCATCCACTTCTATCTCATACTCAGTTGGATTGTAGCAAATTAGCTTGTAATTCTGGAGCTAAAACAAAGACATCAATCTTCCAACTACCGGCTTCATTTAAGAATTTAATCTAATTTAAGGGCATAAAAGAATAATTCAACAATGCCTCATCTGTAGTAGTATACTTATCTCTGAAGATGTGACAAAATCATTTCCATATTTTTTTAAAATTTAAAACAACTGATATCTGAAGATAGTTTGCAGAAAAGAAAAAGTAAAATAGTTTTAATAATGGAGAAAAAAAGATGTTTTAGATATTTTTATTTATTCTATTGTATGAATGTAACAGTTTATCAATTCATCAGTTGATGTATATATGGGATATTTCCAGCTTCAGGTAATCATGAATAAATCTTTAATGAAACTTAATAAATGGACATATGCTTTCCATTTCTTTCAGGTAAATATTCAGGAATGTTGTTGCTGGAATGTGCAAATGTTGCTTAACTTTATAAGAAACCACAAATTTTTCAAAGTGGCTGCTCTATTTTGCATTCCTCGTGGCAGTGTCCGAGTGTCACTTACCTCCACTGGGTATTGTGTTGTTATTTTAGTTACACCATTATTTAGTTACACCATTTTAAGGTGTATAGGGGTATTATATTGATTGCATTTTTAATTTGCATTTCACTAAGGACAAATGAGATTTAGTCATTAGTCAGTAGTGACTTGATGTTAACAAAGAGGTTATCATCATTCATGTATTTATCATGTGCGTGTCTTAACTGGTAAAGCGTCTGTTAAAATTGTGCAGCTGTTTTATTATCCAGTTGTTTGTCTTCCTATGACTGAATTGTGAGAGTTCTAGATAGCAGTTCTTTATCAGTTACGTATTTTGCAAATATTTTCTTCCAGTCTATGGCTTGTCTTTTTATTTACTGAATGCCTTATGAAGAACAGAAGTGTTTAATTTTGTTAGAGTCCAATTTATCAACTTTCTCTTTAATGATTTGTGTTTACTATATCCTGTCAAAGAAAGACCATGTTTAAATTTTAAGTGTGTTTTTGCCTCAAACTTTTATTATGTCAGGTTTTACTTTTAGGTCTAGGATCTATTTCCAATTAATTTTTATATGATATAAGGTAAGGGTTAATGCATTTGTCTTCCATTTTCTTTGTGTTTTTTTAAATTAAAGTTTATTGGGGGTAGATGAGGGTAAATGGGTAAACTATATAATGATGGAAGGAAAACTGACTCTGGGTCGTGAAGTCATGAACACACAATGTGATATACAGATGATGTATTACAGAATTGTACACCTGAAACCTATGTACTTTTACTCACCATTGTCATCCATTTTCTCTCTCCCTTTCTCCCTTTCTCTTTCATTCTTGTTATCTTTCTATTTCTTTGCATAAAGATATCCAATCTGTCCAACCATTAGCTGAAAAACCTATGTTTTTTTTTACTGAACTACATATACAACTTTATTCAAAATTATTCAAAATTAAATTACCATATACATGTAGATGTATTTCTGAACACTCTATTCTGATTAATTTGTGTATATTTATTGTTACACAAATACTGAAGTTTCTTGATTATCGCTGCTTTAAAATAAGTGTTCACAACAGATTGTACAAGTCCTACTATTTTATTCTTCCTTTTCAAAATTGTCTGAGCTATTCTATGAGTTCTGTGTTTCCATATAATTTATTTAAACTTTTTTTATTTTTTATTTTGAGATAACTATACACTTACATACATTTTTAAGAAATAACAGATATATCTTATGCACCCTTTATTCGTCTTCTCCCTATCTTGCATAGTTCTAGTACAATATCGTAATCAATAATTGACATTGACAAAAGCCACCAATCTTATTCTGATTTTTAAGTCAGTTTTATATGCTGGGATGTGTGTGGCGGGTATTCATCTTTGGTGCTACGAGATTTTATCACATACAGAAATTTGTGTAACAATCATTGTAATCCAATGCAGAATAGTTTCATAACCTCAAGAATTCTTCGTGCTGCTCCCTCAAACTGTTATTTTTTCACAAGTTTTTTTTTTTCCCTTATAGTTAAAGAACATTTACAAAGACATTACAAGAGAGTTTCTATATGCCATTCACTCAGTTCCCCGATTATAATATCTTATATTAGTATGGCACTTTTGTCATAATTAAAGATCCATATTGATATGTTATTATTAACTAAAGTCCATACTTTACTCAGATTACTTCCATTTTAACTTTTTTTTTTTTTTTTCCTGTTCCAGGCTTCCATCCCGGATATCATACTATAGTTTGTTGTCATATTTCCTTAGTTATCTCTTCGCTCTAATAGTTTTTCAGACGTTCCCTGCTTTTGATGATCTTGACAGTCTTGAGTTGAACTCATATGTTTTGTTTTATGCTTGCCAATAGGGACTTGGCTGATGTTTTTCTCATAATTAGACTGAAGTTTTGAGTTGTTGGGAGAAACGCCACAGGGATTAAGTGCTATTTCCTTCACAATATATCAAGGTACATACAATCAACATGACTTATCATTGTTAATGTTTTAACCTTGACTGCAGGGCTGAAGTAGTGTTAGGTTTCTCCACTGTTAACTTCCTTTTCCTCCCCTCCCCCTTCAGGCTGTACTCTTTAGAAATGACTGTGGTCATTTCAAATGACAGGTCAGGGGATCTGTATATGAGTATTTCTGATCCATTTGCCTCCAGTCAGAGACATATGAAGCATCACACCAAACTCATTAGCTACATATAATTCTCAATACTGATTAACTTATTTTCTTAGCCCCAATGCTCTCCACCCCCACCATTTAATGGCATTGTTTAGGGGAAAAGTCACAAGCTTAATTTGATCTTTGCTAGTAAACTGAATCTTAATGGATCTTTGTTCTTATAAGTTTTCAATACTATCTCCCATTATTTGAAATCTAGAAGTAGAAGCCTTTCTAAATATGCAAGCTCCATCTTTAAGTGCTATCACGCTTTTCATTCATTTCCCTTTTCAAACCACCCAGTCCTTTCATGAATATACCCTTTTCTCCCAATACCTTATTAAACATAGCCAATAATGACCAAACACACACTTCTATGATTCTCTTTTCTAATCACTTCCTCTGGAGTCATAGGCTCAAGAGGCACACATTCTACCTTTCAAGTTGTTATAGGCAACCAATTTGTTTTGTTTTGGATACACACATTCTACCTTTCAAGTTGTTATAGGCAACCAATTTGTTTTGTTTTGGATATTTGATGTTTACCAAAGACTGTCATGGCCTAACAGTTCTCCAAAGTCCAAGCTTCCTATTTTACTATTCTGTCAATCTACCTCTTGCCCATGAAGCCAATATTATATAAGTTGTTTTATCACCGAGACATCCTACTTTAGGAACCCATACTGCATTGCTCGTGGCATGCTAACTATTGCATTAGCAGCTCCAAATATCTATGCTTGACACATCAAAAGTTTACTTCTTGCTCATATAAGATCCCAATGTAGCAATTCTCGGGCAGAATGGATAGTTTTATCATACATTAATTAGATAATATTACTAGATCTTGATGAAAGTATGGGACTGTGGGTCTGTGAGATTTCAGCATGACTGCTAGATCTCTGGCTAGAGTACCTGGTTGGGTACCTAACAATGCCATTTACTGTATGAGGGGGAAAAAGAACTGGATCAGGTGTTAGGGCACTGAACATAAATTAGGTAGGCACATGTTGAACATAAATGATTATTGTGATGGTTAGGAAGCGTTATGAAAAGGCAATTGTATACATGACCCAAAAGAGGAATCTGGATTGAAGATGTGTAATGTGAGGCACAGTGTTCACCTGACCTAGCACAATGCTTTCTGGTGAAGAAGGCAGATACCTGAGTTTACTCAAGTTGTTCTTTTGCTAAGGAGGTAAAATGGAAAGGACAGAGTGTTAAAGGAATATATTCTATATTATAATATATTCATTTAATACATAATTCCTTATAGTATATATTATATGTTATATATTATACACGTATATATATATATATATAATATATTCCTTTATATATATGTACATATATGTGTGTGTGTGTGTGTGTGTATTTGCCTACCAAGTTTGTAGTTGGCAAAATCCTAAGATGGCTCCCAAGATTCCTATCCCTGGTGGTGTGTACCTGTGATTAGGATGCATTATGGAGCAAATGTTAAGGGGTTTTGAAGGTTTAATTAATAAGCTAATCAGTTTGACACTGAGATAAAAGTAGATTAGTTTGGGTAGGACTTAAGCAAGTCATTCCTGCTTAGTCTGTTGATCGCTATACAAGAGGGCAGTCCCTGTTGGACTTGAAGAACCAAACTACTATGAGTTCTACAAATACAAGGAAATAAATTCTTCTAATATGTTCATGAGTTTGGAAGAGGACCCCGGGCTTCAAATGAGATCACAGAACTGATTTCAGCCATATGACAGCCTGAGCAAAGGAGGCATATAAACTGTGCCTGGGAATCTGACCCATCGACATGGTGAGATAATAAACGTGTTTTTTTTTTTTTTTTAAATCTCTAACTTTGTATTTATTTATTACACAGCTATAGAAAATGACAACATTTATAGGTGTTATTGAATGGTTAAACTTTGAGTTAAATAAGGAGGAAAGTAAAGGCAGGAACACCTGACAAGGTGTAGTTGGAGGGCTTAATGTACTATTGGACCCGATGAGGTTGAAGGACAGTTAATTAAGTACACAAATTGAGGGCATTGTGGTCAAAAACAGTGATATTTTTATGCAATGAATTTCCACATTAACGGTGATCTGAATGAAAGTGCAGGAGCAACTGGACTGTATTGAAAGACGCAGGGCACTGGTTAGCTGCGTTCTCTGCCTATGAGCCTGCAGGGGGAGGGTGGTTCTTTTTCAAGCTCATGTGGTTCTTGGCAGAATTTAGTTTCACACAGATGCAGGACTGAAGTCCCTGATTTCATGCTAGCTATCAGTTGGGGACTACTTTCATCTCCCAAAGGCTGCCTCAGTTCTTTGCTATGTGGTCCCATAGGCATTTCACAACATGATTGTTTGCTTTTTTCGATGTCAGCCAGATTCCTTTTCTTTGACTTCTTTGCCTCCAGTCAGCTATAACAGAGTGCTGTCTAATGGAACGTAATCACTGGAATGACTATTCATCCCATCACCATTTGTGTTATTACATAACCTAAGAAGGGAGATACTCTCTCTCAACATAGTCACAGATTCCATTAGCATTCAAATGCTGGGGTAAGATAAGAGGTAAACAACAAGGGGCAGAGCTGTTCTGGGCCATTTTAAAATCCCACTCCTAGGTCTCTTTCCAGAGAAATCCAAAACTCTAATTCAATAAAATTTATGCACCCCTATATTTATTGCAGCACTATACACAATAGGCAAGGCATGGAAACAACCGAAATGCCCCTTGGTAGACAACTGGATTAAGAAACTGGTATATTTATACAAGGAGTATTATGTAGCCATAAAGAAGAAAGAAATCTTATCATTTACAAATATATGATTGGACCTAGAGAACATTATTTTAAGTGAAATAAGTCAGACAGAGAAAGACAAATACCATGTGATCTCACTTATATGTGGAATCTAAAGAAAATAATAAATGAATGAACTAATCAGAAACAGTCTCAGAGACAGAGAAGAAAAACTGAGGGTTGTTAGATGGGAGGGGAGGTGGGATTAAGGGGGAAGGTAAAGGGATTAGAAAGCACAGTCGGTGACCACAAGATTGCCAGGGGGATATGAAAGTCAATTTGGGAAATGTAATCAATAATGTAGTAAATATTTTATAGGGAATCCAATGGACACTTGTCTCATTAGGGAGACCACCTCAGGGATGATGCAGATGCCTGATCACTGCACTGTACACCTGAAGCTGAAGCTGAACAATAATGAATGTCAACTACAATTATATATTATACACACACACACACACACATATACAATATATGTGTATATAATATATATATATAATATATGTGTATATAATATATATACATATTATATATATACACATATATACACACACACACATATATATATGTGTGTGTGTGTGTGTATACATATATATATATGTATATATATATATATATATATATATATATATATATATATATATATCATAAGGGGAGTACAGAATTAGGAAAAGAGAGAGTGGAAATGTAATGGCTATATGAGATGTCAGAGGGGTAGTAGATGGGGGGAGAGTGGTTGTCACTGTGTGAGGGATATAAATGATAAATGTCGAACTATTACATTGTTTTGTGCACCTGAAACTAATAAAGAAAATGTTAAGAAAATTTTTGCCTACAACATTATCAGGGAAAGCAAACACAGGAATATTAACTCACTTTTTGTGGATTACAAATTGGTTAAAAAATCTCACTGGAAATAAAATTTCTATCAAAATTCTTAACATTTTCACATCATTTGATCAATAATTTCACATTAAGATTTATTCTGAAGAAACAATCTTCTATGCTATCCATTGTAATGTTTTATAAAATATGAAATAAGACTAAAAAAATAAAACTGTTCAGGATACATGATTAATTATATAGATTTTTAGTACCATGCAGTAATGAAAACTATGCTTCCAATATTTTAAAGATTCACCAATGTTAACTGAAAAAATGAAAGTAAGCAATGTGAGCTTTAATTATAAAAGAAAAACGTTGGTAAATGATTGATTTATCTGTATTAATGACCATTTGGTTACATCCTTTTCCTTGTTATCTAAATTTTAAAATTTAACAATACTACAATATTAATTGTTAGTCTGTTTCAATAAGATAGCTTGGCTGTATAGAGCAAAATATATTCCACACATACTATATTTCTAAATAATTGCATAAAATTATAATTTATCGTTGTTTAAAAATTGTTTTGATTGAAAAACATGAGGACTTTGTTCTTTTATATTATATAATACAAATACTATCTATCTATCTATCTATCTATCTATCTATCTATCTATCTATCTATCTACAAAAGAAATTGAGTTATGGAGTGAATTAAGGGTAAAATTCTTGGTGAATCATTATCAACGCCTTACTAAAAATGAGGGAATGCTCTCAATATCTCATCTTTCATGAATTCCTTGATGTCCTCCATGTTGTAATGACTCATTTTAATTAATCGGAGATTTTTGCACGAAATGCACTTGCCCATATGCATTATCTTAGTACATAGATTCCTACATCAGAGCTCAACCTATTGACCTAGTGTTATGTGTAAAAATTCTTTTGAACTTCTAAAAAGTATTTTGTTTTTGGAATAAGAAATTAATTCACTCTAAATCAATGCATTAATTAAGAACTTCTAAGTATGAAAGAGCAGCAATGCTATGCAGGTTTTGGCTTTAGTGGATTTCTGAAACAATATTAATGTAGAGTTTTAATACAGATTTAACATTCAGTTTTTGACTGAGGTTATTAGGTATATTTTGGGTTTGTGTTGACCAGATGAATTATAATACTCATTAAACTGCTGAACAACAACAAAAAAAAGTGGGAATATGCTTTGATGATAATGCTTTTTATTATGCCCAACATCTGCATTTCTAAATTGTCAAATTATGTACATATACAATTTGGTAAATGTTTTGCATTTTAAAAATCCTTTCTAATTTCAAATGTATCTGATAGTTCATAAGAGCAATTATGTATTTAAATGAGACAATCACTGTGTAATTGGCATATTTCAATTTCTACTGAGATGTGCCAGTTGAGTAGAATACACTGCAGACCATAATATCTCCAACAGAGAATTTACGGACTATCAACTAAATGCAGTGGTTTTGAAGCAGCATATCCTAAAGTTCATTTCCCTAAATGACTTTCACCAAGTGGGGTTGTGCTTAAATGTGTAAATTGCACTTAATCTAAAACATACATCATCACTGATGGTGTGTTGTTTACTTCTAGGTTTGATGTCCTCCTGTTTTATGTAAGGAAATGTAATAGAATTAGGGTGCTGAAATGATATTCAATCCACTGCATTTGTATTTAATGTATAACGAACACTGTATTAACTTCTGAAGGTGCCTGAGAAGATATCGTCTTTACCTTCTATAAAATGTCCGAACCAGTGATGCAGTGATGAATCTATCTATGTATCTATCTATCTATCTGTCTGTCTGTCTGTCTGTCTGTCTGTCTGTCTATCTATCTATTATCTATCTATATATGGTAAACTTAGAGATAACTTATATAGTATATTAGTGATACTTAATTTCAGGTACGGTTGTCCTATATTTTTCTTTCTTAAAATGGGTTCCCTGAGATGTCCATTGAAGCCAGTACAAAATATCAAATTTACAAGTAAAGGACATTTGGAGTTTAACATAAAAGTAAACGCTTAGTATTATAGCATGTGACAGAAGTTTCTTCCTTTGTAAGGCTGAATAATTTTCTATCGTATGTGTAAACCACATTTGGTGTTAAGTGTAACAAGCCACTCACAAAAGACAAATACTATATGATTCCACAGAGAGGTACTAAAGTAGTCAAATTCATAGAAACAGAAAGTGTATGATGGTTGCTAGGGGCTCAAGGGTGGGAAGGAAAGAGTAGTTGTTTAATATATACAGCATTGCAGTTTTGCAAGATGAAAAAAGATTCTGAAAATCTGTTTCACAACAATATCAATATATTACTACTACTGAATTGTCTGCTTAAAAATGGTCAAGAAGGTAAATTTTATGTTATTGTGTGTTTACCACAATAAATGCAAAAAAATTTAAGATTACTAAATCGCCCTACATGTCTGAAGATTATAATCTATATTTTACCAGGGGTAATTATGTTTGTCATACAGATTCATAAAATGTACTCATGGTCAGTTTTCAGTATGATATTTTGGAACTTCTTAGGCTGTTTTTCTTTCTCCCCATAAAATTCATTTTCTTTTTTTCCTTTTTTTTCTCTTAGTGTATAACATAACCTTGATTTTTCTATTATTTTTTTATAAAATTAATTTGGCCAACAGCTTCTCATTTGAAATAGATGATTAGTTTCAAAAATATTTTTGATAAATTGGTCCAAATTTGACTTAATAAAATTATACTATCTGATTGAGAACATACAAGTGTGACCAATATAATTGCAAGAGTCCTAGTAAGGAATGTCAAGAAAATCAGATTGAGAGACGTCAACATGATAACAGAAGAAGGGTCAGAGTCAGAGAGATTTGAACATGTTATCCTGCTGACTTTGAAGACAGAGAAGGGGCCATGAGCAAAGGAATCCAGGTATCCTAAAAAACTGGCAAAATCAACAAAATGCATTCTTTCCTAGAGCCTCCAGAAGGAATTAACCCTGCCAACCTCCTGATATTCATCCCTGAAAACAGATTTGAACTTCTGCACTCAAGAACTGCAAGAGGATAAATTTGTGCTATGTTGAACCACTAAGTTTGCAATAATTTAAGTATCATTAAGAAACTAATACATTTAGCTAAGATGTAAAAATTTTAGTCAGAGTTAGCTTATCAAAGAGAGGAGGACAGAAAATCTATGCAGATGGAGAAGACCCATTGTTAAGAGACAGTCCACTTAAGAGAACAGAAAAAAAAAAAAAAGTCAGTGTTTTGGGAGAAAAGGGAAACATTCTAAAAAACAAAGTTGGAAAGGCCAAGAGTGGCCATATAGAAAAGGGCTCTACAGGGCAAGTGCAGGATTCTGGGTGGTCATGGATGTAACTTAACAGGAGACTATGTGAATGGGATATGATCAGAGGAGCAATTTAAAAATATTTCTCCCAACTTCACTCTGGAGAATGATTTGTTTGTGTCGGGGGTGGGATACTTGGGGGTTACTTCAAGTCTGGAGAATTATTTAGGTATATGTGGAAATGGAGGTTGGAGGGGGTGAAAGGTGCTTCATGTCCACCATTTAGAACTTATTGTGGAAATTCAGGCAAGGGAGGACAGCAGCTGCAGAGTAGACATTCTGGAAGTGCAGAGGATGACGTATCCAGGAGGTGTTTTGGTTGGAAGAGAAAGTTCATGTGTGGGATATGTGTGGCTGTGGATGTGTGGGGTACATTCTTACCAGAAATTGTATATGGTATACATCAAAGCTAAGAGAAAGGTTCTGAAAGGACTCAATGAAAAGGGTGAAAGCTTGCTAGCAGTTGGAAAGAATTAAATAGCACCAAGCAGAAATAAGGGGAGATGGAAGGGAAGGGGGGGGGGATTGATTTTGACAGAGAAATAGAGATAGGTCATTCTAGACTTTGAACCCAAAGATCCCTGAAACAAATTTCACCTACGCACTTGTCACATTTTTGTCAGATGAACCAAAGTTCCCTTTATTTTTACTTTCATTTTTAGTTAGAGTTCCACAAGTAGCTCTTCAGAAATACTAATGTAATACAGATTCAAAATAAAATGTCCAAATGTAAATGGCTCTCAATTTAGCATGCTCAATAGACAGAAGCCATCTTCTATTGGGTATGGGAATTATGCCTAAGCTCCTAGCTAAACTGTAATATTTGAAAGAGGGTATTGAACCCTCTAGAGTTCCATGTGTGAAGGTTAATGGGAAGACCAAACAGGCTCTCTGGGGGGAATGATTGCCTATATATTTACTCAAGGGCTGATTTAGCACCATGTTGGTTCCTGCCACCAGACATGCTTCTCAGGTTCAGTCAATTAACAATAAATGATGTAATTACAATAAATGATGTAATTCCATTACTTTTTTATAATTTAAGTATTTTCAGGGGTTACCTCCATTAATATATTTAAGACTACTGAATGCCAGTTACCTAGAATTTCTGTTAGCAGTTAGACAATTTTGTGGGCATAAATGGCCTTCTCTTGGGATTTCATGGCCCCACATGGGGGCGGATGATAAGAACAAGAAGAAAATGAAATGCACCAATTTTTGGATTCTAGTAGAAACTCATAGAATTCATATATCTTGACAATCATAAAATAATGCTTAATACATGTTTTCAAATGTATAGCATTTATTTTATTAGAAAAGTAATCTCAAAGTACTAGTCCCAAAATTAACCAGATAACATTTGTTGTTCATAATATAGATTGTATCATACTGCACGTACCGCTATTTTTACTAAAGAGGATTCATACATGCATATCAGTATATAGTCTGCTTTTCACTTAATTATATATTAAATATTTTCTACTTCTATAAAATTATCCTACTGCATCATGTTATATCATGCTTTTTGTAATAATTTTTGGATAATGTATACTAAGTGTTGAGAAAAATAGAAAAATTTAGTGCCTTTTTAGCACAGCAGGAAGCATGTCAGTCTCATAATCTGAAAAAATATAAAATCTGGATAATCAAAATTTCACTACAGAAATAAATATCCTTAACATTTGGTATATTTCCTTTCAAACATGTTAGTTAATGTGCATACATATTATATTACACACATGCATTGCAAAATTTTGATAATATTGCACAATTTTGTACTTTCTCATTCATAGTATTACAGCCAAACATATTTCTATACCAACAGTGAACATTAACAGCTTCATTTTTTTATGATTAATATTTCAATTTCTGATGTGCTGTAACTTATTAAATTAGTTGATTGTTACTGATAATTTAAGTTGCTGTAATTGTTTTGAAATTACACACAGTGCAATAATGAGCATCCCAGTAACTCTATCTTGTGCTTACATTCATATAAGTATAAATTCTAGATCAAATTTTATGAAAATTATTGACTTTAATCTCAAATTTTATTTAAAAAAACAATCATGTCCTCTTCCTTCCTATTCTTATTTAAGTGTTTTTGTTTAGAGGATTTTATAGAATGTTCCTTAATTGTATTTTTCTCATTATAATACCCGAATGACTCTGAAAAGTTTTATCTTCATCTGAAGCTGATGTCAACATTGAAAGCAACATTAAAACAGCCTATGCAGTGTCATTTAAATGTCACTTCCCCCCATGCCCCCATTCTAACATTGTCTTGAAAGGAATAATGGTGCTTTCTGTATAAATTTTCTGGTGTTACTTTTGTCCCTAGTGCATGAATAAAAACATGTTTCTAAGAGGATCAATTGAAGCATTAGTCTTCTAATTCAATAATTTCAACAACAGAAGAATTCCTATTTTCTGCTTTAGGTGACACAGGCACACCTTGGAGATATTGTGGGTCCAGTTCCAGATCATGACAATAAACTGAGTCTCACAATAAAGTAAGTCACACATGTTTTTTTTTCCTTCATTTTCCCAGTACATGTAAAAATTATGTTTATGCTATACTTAGGCTATTAAGTGTTTAACAGCATTATGTCTAAAGAAACATGTACATACCTTAATTAAAAATATTTTATTACTAAAAAATGCTAACTATCATCTGAGCCTTCAATGAGTCATAATAATTTTGCTGGTAGAAGTGCTTGCCTCAGTGTTGATGGCTGCTGACGGATCAGGGTAGTGGTTGGTGAAGCTTGGGGTGACTGAGGCAATTTCTTAAGACAGAATAAAGTTTGCCACATTGATTAAATCTTCCTTTGACAAATGATTTCTCTGTAGCACATGATGCTGTTTGATAGCATTGCACCCCCAGTAGAACTGTTCTCAAAATTGGAGTTAATCCTCTCAAATCCTGCTGCTGCGTTATCAACTAAGTATGTGATATTCTAAATCCTCTGTTGTCATTTCAACAATGTTGACAGCATCTTCACCAAGAGTAGATTCCATCTCAAGAAACCACTGTGTTTGCTAATCCAGAAGATTCAACTCATCCGTTAAAGATTTTTTTATGACATTGCAGCAATTCAGTCACATCTTCAGGTTCCACTTTCAATTCTAGTTCTCTATCTCCTTCATATCTGAAGTTACTTCCTCTACCAGTCTTGAATCCCTCAAAATCATCTGTGAGGGTTAGAATCAACTTCTTCCAAACTCCTGTGAATGCTAATATTTGGACCTCTTTCCATGAATCATAGATGTTCTTAATGACAACTAGAATGGTCAATCCTTTCCAGAAGGTTTTCATTTCACTTTGTCCAGCTCCATCAGAGGAATCACAATCTATGGCAGATATAGCCTTAGTAACTGTATTTCTTAAACAATGAGACTTGGAAGTTGAAATTACTCCTTAATCCATAAACTACAGAATGGATGTTGTGTTAGGAGGTATGAAAATAACATCAATCTCATTGTACATCTCCATCAGAGTTCTTGGGTGACCAGGTAGATAGCAATGAGCAGCAATATTTGGAAAGGAATCATTTTTCTGAGCACCAGGTCTCAACAGTGGGCTTAAAGCATTCAATAAACCATGTGGTAAATAGATGTCCTATCATTAAGGATTCATTGTTCCATTTCTAAAGCACAGGCAGAGTAGAGTTAACATAATTCTTAAGGACCCTGGGATGTTCTAAATGGCGAATGAGCACTGGCTTCAACTTAAGGTAACCAGTTGCATTAGTCCCTTACAAGAGAGTCGGCGTGCCCTTTGAAACTAGTCATTGACTTCTCCACTCTAGCTATGAAAGTCCTAGACGGCATCTTCTTCCAATAGAAGGCTGTTACATCTACATTGAGAATCAACTGTTTAATATAGCCACCTTCTTTAATTATCTTTCTAGATCTTCTGGATAACTTACAGCAGCTTCTACGTTAGCTTCTTGCTACTTCTTAGCTACTTGCTGCTTCACCTGGAACTTCTGTTATGGAGATGGCTTCTTTCCTTAAACCTCATGAACCAACCTCTGCCGGCTTCAAACTTTTCTTCTGCAGCTTCTTAACCTAGCTGAAACATCAGAGGATTGAAGAGAGTTAGGGCCTTGATCTGGATTAGGGTTTGGCTTAAGGAAATGCTGTGGCTGGTATGGTCTTCTATGCAGATCACTAAAATTTTCTCCATATCAGTAATAAGGCCAACTTGATTTCTTGTCATTTGTGTTCAATGAAGTAGGACATTTAATTTATTTCAAGAATTTTCCTTTGCATTAACAACTTGGCTAACTGTTTGATGCAAGAGGCCTAGCTTTCAGCCTATCTGTGCTTTATATTAATAAATGTCTACCTCGCTAACTTTAATCATTTCTACCTATTGATTTACAGTGAGAGACATGTGACTCCTCCTTTCACTTGAACACTTAGAGGCCATCGTAGGATTATTAATTGGACTAATTTCAATATTGTTGTCTCTAAAAGAATAGGGAGGCCCAAGGAGAGGTAGAGAGATGGGGGAAAAGCTGGTGAGAAGTCAGAACACACACATTCATCAATTAAGTTTGCCATCTTAGATGGGAATAGTTCATGGTGCCCCCCAAAAATAACAATATCAAAGATCATTAAACAAAGATCACCATAACAAACATAATAATGAAAAAGTTTGAAATATTATAAGAGTGACCAAAATGTGACAGAGACACAAAGTGACCAAATGCTATTAAAAAATTGTCACCGATAGATTTGCCTGGGGCAGGGTTGCCACGAACCTTCAGTTTGTGAAAAACACAGTATCTGTGAAGTGCAATAAAGCAAAGAACAGTAAAGCGAGGCATGCCTGTATATATCGTATTTCTTATGCATCTAGTCAAGTATCGTATATATTTTTATATAGGATATAAAATGAAGACAATTTCCCAGCCTCATTTTCAGGACCTGATCATAAATTTAATTTACAACAAAAAGAATGTCAGTGGAAACTGAGTGCAAACTCTAGGAACTGTCTTAGCAAGGATGTTCCTGTCTTCTCTCTGTTGTCTTGTCAACATTCATCAATAGGAATTTTAGTAACTGGAGCTGGAGTAGCTATTTTGAACCACTTGGGGATTTATACTGCACACAACAGAAAATAACATAGAAAGAATATGAGTCCCTGACACTATAGAGAAAACACCAGCTCTGGATTATTTACCCAGACTTTAATATAAAAGAAAAGTTTATACTTATCTTGGGGTTCTGTCTCTCACAGCTTACATTAAACCTATCTATATAGAGAAAAAAACAAAATATTTCGTTTTAATACCTAAATTAGGCAAGATTTGTATCTTTTTTTTGTAAAAGTGCATGTGAAAGGTATACACATATATACTGTGTGTTTCTATATGCTTTCATTACTTTAAATTAAAAATCCATGGATAAATAACAGCAAAATTCCCAGATAATTTATATTCTAAATATAAGATTAGAAAAAAAAAAACACATTGTATGGATTTAGATATGTTGTGACTGTGAGATGCTACATAACTATAATTTTAAGGAAAGGTTTTTAACCTATATGGGTGTCATTTGAATACTGTAAATGATGAATAAACATGAGTGTGTGTCATGAATAATGACACTGTATTCTTAGACAATGAATGAAATGAAATTAGATAATGAAAACACTCTGGTGCCATAGTATTCTTTATGCAGAGATTATATTCAAAAGATTAAAATAAAAATATAGATTTAAGCCTTCTAAACTTTAAAATTCTCCTTGAGTTTCTAAGGAGGCTTTTAAGAACTGACTTGGGAGATGCTGTAGAAATCTTTTGAAACATAAACATTCAGTTTTGTTCTCTTTTCTGAGTCAGGAATCTTGCTATAAAAGAATTTCAAGTTTACCCCAGTGGACATGTTAGTGAATGTAGAATAAAGCCTTTTCTTACCTGCCATTGTTTACTTTGTTATTGCCTATTAAAAGGCATTTACTGCTATAATTCCCGTGAATGAGACACCATTTCTATGTTATTAGAAAACTTTCAAGGGCAACTCAGCATAGTTAAAATGGAACTTTGCTAAGGGTTTGACATTCTGAAAAGTTAAACTTTCTAATTGACTCATTCAGTTGATGGAGAATAATGAACCTAGCTAGAAAATTAAGATTCTATAAATCTGCAGAAGAAATGGAGTATAGTCTATCTTTATGAGTAAACCATTGTTTATTTCAAAAGTATCTCCAACATAACTTTCTTTCCTGTATTTTGATTAGTGATTGAGAGTATCTGTCTTACTCCTTCACTAGCACCAACTTCAGTAAGATGAATGTACACATCAAAATATGTACCTTCATCCTTGCAGATGAAACAAGTTCAGTGATAGTTCAGGGTCAAATTTTTGAAATGTTATTTTTATTGTTACCCTGACCTTGAACACCAAAATTCTGTCTCGGGTTCTATGCCTTTATTTTGTTCGTCCTCTCTTAGTCCTTTCTATTTTTGCTTATTTTCCTCAAATAAACTCTTGTTATTTACATATGTTTTTCCTGCAACTGCTCTTTCCTTAGATGGATTCTCTGATTTTTCATTCTGACTTGCCTGGATCACTGTGATTCATGGTTCTTTTGGCAGCTGCTGCCTGGTTTTGGTCTTTCCTTACTGAGCAATTACTACTTATTCTGAGATTAGACAAAAGGATACTTTCGGTAGTCTTATTTTTCAGTGAGGAATATTTTAGAACTATCAATTCTGACTCCTAGTACTTCACACTCTCCAATTATCCTTAGAAAATGTTTTAGCATATTCTTTAAAATGACTAAGCAATAAACTATAAGAATCTACATAAACAGAGCATCCCTAGTACTGAGAAAAGTCAGAAATATGTAGATCATTTCAGTAAAAAGATTAATGTTTATGTAGTAACATACCCCTACACAGACAAGAGAATGGCTAAAATTGTAAAAGATTGATCATACTATATATTGTTAAGGATATGGACTTTATCAAATTAGAACTTTCATACAATTCTTTTGTGTGAAATTCTTTTGGGAGTGTCAATTGATATTCTTGCTTTGGAGCATTTGGGGCAGTAAATACTAAAATTGACCCTATGTATAGCATGTGTCCCAGAAAATCCACTCCTAGTATATACCCAGTAAGTATGTTTATGCAGATATGTTCACCAAAATAACATGTCAAGAATATTCAAAGAAGAAATAATGGTAATGTCCAAGAACTAAGAAAAAAACATAAATATCCAACAACAGCGTAATTAAAAATAACTTCTGGTACATGTATACAACAGAATCATAAACAACATAAAAGTGAATGAAAGACTGCTATATCACAAGGTATAATGGGTTTCACAAATATTGAAAGAAAGAAGCCTGATACGAAAGATTAGGTTTTTATAAATTCAGAAAGCTAATATAGGCACTGTAAAATCAGGATATTTTCCCTCTGAGGAGGAGAAGTTAGTGGTTGAGAAAAGGCCAAAGAGCAGTTTATAAGATGTTGATAATGCCTTAATTCCAGATATCAGTGATGCTTTATGATTGTGTTGAAGATGTAGTAATTTATCAACATATACACAACTTGGAAGTTCTCTGTATCATATTTTATTTCCAAAAAAGTTTATTAAGGAAAAATTAAATCAGTGTTGAATGATTTATTCTTATTTAAACGTGTTCTAATGTATAGAATTAAATTCTTTGTCACAAATTATCAGGTATAATTATTATTAACAATTGAATAAGGAATGGGGCTTCCCAGAAACATTTTCTTGGTAAGTGTTAGTACTTGGAGAACTATTATGTTTTCTAAGCTAGAGAAGATGGGCTATTTACATTACCATATAATTCAGAACAATGTAGAGGTTGTAGAAATGAACTCTCCTGAGTTGCAGAATTAAATTCATAGCCTCTACAAAGGAGTACAACTTCTCTATCCATACCTCAGACTATTGACTAGGGCAGCTACTGCATTATTTCTGAAGGGCAGATCATGTTCCTCTAGCTGTCCAAACAATTCAGTGGATGTTTATTGAGTACCTACCCTATCCAAATCACTGTGCTCATCTTTCAGGAAATACATGTAGTAAGGTACAATGACTCTTACGTAGTGTAGAGAAAACGAAAGGCAAAATAATAACCTTATTTCATATATGTGGTTTGTAAATAATCCCCTTCCTAGTTTTAAGGAATTTTATAACACTGGTAAAATGGAGTATACACTTACATAGCAAAGATAAAAGAAGACACAACAATCAAATACACATTCAAATGATGTTGGCTTATATGTTTTGTTAACTAGTTTTAATCCCAGTTAATGAATAATTGGTATTATGAGCTATCTAAGGTAAATTATTAAATTTATTTAATGGACTTTTTCTTTAATGACCTTGAGACAACTGACAACTGGCCACATACCTAAAATCTTATCACGTATCTGTGCATTACCATGCAGTGTGTATATTGAAATGATGTAAGTTAATGGCAAGGAATAATTTAAATATTTTTAAAAATAGCAGTACTAGTAACAGTACTTTATACCATATGGATGTGTTTTTCTTCACGCTCTTTATCCTGAGCATCCTCAGAAATCATCAAAACACTCTGTTAATTATACACAGCAGAGCTTCAGAAGAATGTCTTCTTAATTGAACTTCATTTTTCCTACAGAAACTTTATAGCGTTACAACTGAAAAACTGAATTAATAAATAGCACTATCTGGCTCTTATTATCCAACAATCTGTTACAAAATTTGCTACTGATTCATGTCAATATTGCAATAATTATGGATAATTTAATAAGATGTGATGTCATTTTCAATATCAGGATATTTTCATTCTTTTTCTATGTTTATTAAAGTCTCAGAAATGTAAAAACTGATTAAAACCTATTTGAAAAGTAAGTAAATAAAGTCTTTAGGCTATTACTCTCTTTATGCATTGATTGCTTTATTTGAAATCAGTAAAGAATTATTCACTCATGTTTTTAGACATAAAATGGTAGTGTTTCTTGATGGACTGGAAATCTGGCTCATTCAACTGTGGTACCTTAGACAAGTTACTTAATCTCTCTAAATTTAAGTCCTAATCTGAAAAGAAAAAGGTGTTGGACTTGAGGGGATGTAAAGTACATTCTAAATCTAAATGCTTATAAATCCATCCATAAAATGTTTGTGAGTTCAGATTCAAAGGTTTGGGGAATAGTAATGATTTTGAATTTAAACATAGGAGGGATTTATGTATTTCTACCAACTTTGTTTCATGAATGTCATATAGAACTGATTTTAATAGTCTCTTAAAAATTTTAAAAATCAGAATCAGTATAGTTTACTCTCATTTTTAACTGTGTGCTCAATATCATCAAACTTCAAAAACATATATCTTTTATAATAAAAAATGAACACAGGAAGGCAGTAAAACAGCAATTAAATATAAAAGTAATTTTAGGTTTTTTGTGACGTTTTCATTTACATAAAATAAATTTATGTATTAATTATTCAGATACAGTGCAATTAACAGGACATTGAATAAAATAAAAATGTTGGCATTTTGAGATGGAATTTAATTAATAATCTATTCATAGGGGATCGGGCAAAGTACACATTAATTAAATATTTTCGGAGGCTGGCCTGGTGGCTCAGGCAGTTGGAGCTCTGTGCTCCTAACGCCAAAGGCTGCCGGTTCGATTCCCACATGGGCCAGTGCCAGATGGCTCAGTTGGTTGGAGTGCGGGTTCTCAACTACAAGGTTGCTGGTTCGACTCCTCAACTCCTGCAAGGGATGGTGGGCTGTGCCCCCTGCAACTAACAACGGCAACTGGACCTGGAGGTGAACTGTGCTCTCCACAACTAAAATTGAAAGGACAAGTTGACTTGGAAAAAGTCCTGGAAGTACACACTGTTCCCTAATAAAGTCCTGTTCCCCTTCCCCAATGAAAATCTTAAATATATATATACACACACACATACATACATACATACCTACATACATACATATATATGTATATATATATATGTATATGTGTGTGTGTGTGTGTGTGTGTGTGTATATATATATATATATATATATAGTTACATTTGAATGTTCCAAATGCCTGTGTATATTTTGTCATTGCTGTTAAAAGTATGTCAAGTACTATCTTGTACTATAGGAGTTTTTCATTTCAGATGTTTTGCTTCTCAGGAAAGTGTAAGAACCAGGGATGAGATTTTGGCTGGCTGAATGAAAAATACACAGTGGTCTGTATTCTAATATAGAAGACGAGAAGTCTAAAGCTGACCGTCACTCTTGTTTTAGCTTGTTTCTGTGAAGGAATATGAGCCCTATGATGATGAATGGGAACATTTTTAAGAGGAATCAGAAATCTGTATTTGACATGCAGCATTCTGACAAAAAGATAGGCTAATAATTAAAAATAGCCATAATAATAGTTCGTAACAGACTTCAAATCTGAGTATAAAAATTTCAATTTAGAAAAAGTCAAATTTCTAGACAATATTCATAGGAAATTTGAATAGCTTTTGGTAAAGGAAGTCCCAGTGGCACAATGTGGGGACCTTGTTGGAGTTAAGTATAGTAGTAGTCATCAGAAACTACACGAATGAGAGAGAGTAGATCAAAGTGAGAGCTTTCTATCTTCACAGTGATGCAGACGGAGAGTGTAAAAGCATAGATGAGAAGGGAATGGCACAAAAGGAAAACTGCTGCTTAAAACAGATGGACTAATATAAGAAAACGATTAGGCAGAAAAAGAAAGTGACAAACACGATTCTAAAATTTCTACTGTTTGCACAAATCACTATATTTTTCTGTCTCCTTCATTACTGGTTTCTACAGTTATTAACACTCCAAACCCCATGTCTTTTTAGTGTAACAGTGTCACACCCTTAGTTCAACATATTCCCACTCTTCACAGGTATTGATATTATTAGATTACTCCACAGGTATTAATCTTTTTTAATCAGGTATTCTGAGTTGATAGACGGTGTGGTCTAACCTTTGTGCTCTGCCAGTACAAGTACAAAGGCCACACCAGCCAGGATCTAAGATAATGGAAGTGACACTCTCTACAGTGCGGTGAGTAATGTCAGATCACTGACACTACATAGGTAGCAGGTCAGAGAGTTCATAAAGTTGATTGGAAACGACAGATCTGTTCTCAGTGAATGTGAGAGCTGGATATGGCCAGAGTGAACCAAAGGTCAGTGATCTATCAGCAGGTTGACAGAGGTCCAACAAGGGTAATCCAGTGTCATAGCTACCCATTGGCAATGAAAGGACAGGAGTTACCTTCTCAGGACGGAAGTGGTGTCATTCAGTTTGGTTCAAAGAAATTCTATTTTTACTATTTGGTAATAAATACGCTCTCTAGGAGATTTTTTTTTTTTTCGATTGTCTGGACACTTCCTCTTAACAAATGAGAATTTCTTTCCCCTCAAATTTCTATTGAAGTCTCTTTTGAGACTAAAGGAATTATTGCAAGATGATAAGTATTACATATTGAACTAGTTTCCTCAAAAAATATGATTGGATGATGAGAATCATATCAAATATGTATATAAATTGGTAAACCAAATATACCTTTTCAAAAGTACCCTAATAATCCCCTCTAACATTCAGATAGAAAACAATAAATCAATCAATGGCAAAAATCTATTGGGTATTTACAATGGAAATGATCTCATAAGATGTGAGGGAAGATCTATAACTCCACTGAAGCATGCATAGGCTTCACCCCCTTCATTGTTTTGACAAACTCTAACATTGCTGCAATTTCCCCTGAAAATCTTAGTTGCTGTGGACCCTTCCAGAGTTTTTTCTTTTCTTTTTTTTCCATTAATTACAGAATCTCTCTTTCAATTTCTTCCTCTCTCTTCCTCCTTCCTTTCAACGAATAAACTTGATACTTGTCCTTTAAAAATAATCAAAAACAAAAACAAAATCCCTGGACTTTGTATCATCCCTCCTTACTGTCAAATTTCTTTTTCCACTGCCACATACATCTTCTGGAAAAAATACCAAAACAAAACAAAAAACAAAACAAACAAACAAATAAACAAACCAGTCTATTCCAGAAAACATAACACTTTTACAGTAATGGGGCAGATGGTAAATATTTTAGGCTCTGCAATCCATAAGTATGTGTATAATGTGAACGCAGCTGTAGACAATAGGTAAATGACAGACTTGGCTTTGTTTCAATAACACTTCATTTACAAAACTAGGTAGTGGGCTGCTTTGACACACAGGCTAGTTTGGTGAGCCCGGGCTCTATACTCACAGAATTCCCTTTCTTCTATTAGCATTTGCATCCTCATACTTTACACTCTTTCCCACCATTTAAACTATTTACGCTATGTGAACAATATGAAGTACACGTGGTCCTTTTAAAATGAGATCCTTCACTTGATCACTGGATTCTTTTCCACAAGTTTCTCTAGGACATTCATCCAATAATTCTCTCTGTCATACAGCAGTTTTTAAATCCCTCTGAGATAAATGATGACACAAACAAAATACTGTTATTTCTCTCATCTTTAAAAACAAACATAAATATTGACTCCACTCCCCTTGATTGCCCTGTTACTTTGGTCATCTTAAAGAATTTTTCTAAACTCACTGTCTCCAATTTCTTCTTCACCTTTCTCTCAGTTCACTCCAGTCAAGATGTTTTTCCCCTATCAACCCATTGAAACATCTCTCATCAAACTCAGCAGTGACTTCTATGTGGTAGAATCTAAAGCTTAACATTTGGTCTTCATCTTACTAGACTTACAGGCAGTATTTGACAAACTGATATCTCCTTCTCTAGATATACATTTTTGTGGCTTTCCATTATTGTTATTGCTTTTTTGTTTCTTCACTGCAATAATTACTTGATCTTAGTTAACTGACTTTTAACAAAATTGTTGTAGTAGCGTAGTGAGAAAGGGTTGGTCTTCAAATAAATTTCAATAATTGTTGTATACAGAAAATAAGTCAATATATATATTGTTCCATTTCTAAATTCTGTATTCTTTGCTTACTGATCTATTTTTATATCCCACTAGCCATGAAATAGTAATATTTATGATAAATATTTATATTTAAGACAGTAAAATAGTCCAACCCACTGTGATTTATTTTCAAGATTGGTTGGCTATTCTATGCTCTTTGAATCACTATACAAATTTCAGAATGAGACTAAACAAACAAACAAAAACCTTGAAGTTTCGTTTGTTCAGTTTATGTTGGGGTAGTGCTATTGTTATAATATTGAGCCTATCAATCCATAAACATGAAATATATTTACATTTATTTACTTTTTTCAATATAGTTTAATGGGACTTTATATTTTCTAGCTAGATTTATTTCCTCTATATCGAATGTTTTTTGATGTTATTTAAATGGTTTTATCTTATTTTATTGTCTAAATGTTTATTTAGTTTGTATAAAATACATTTTTTGTACATTAATCTTGTATACAGCAATCCTCATAAATTCACCTCATAAATACAAAAATTCTAATAATTTATTTGTAGATTTTTCTAGAGTTCCTGGTTTTATAATGTCATTTGAGAATATAGTTTTATTTCTTCCTTCTATTTCTTATACTTTTTTTTTGTTTACCTGAGGCTAGAACTTCCAGCAAACTGTCGAACAGAAGTAGGGAAAAAGAAGCAGTCTCATGTAATAAAGAGTAAATTCTAGCACATCACCATTAAATGTGTAATTTCCTTTTTTTTTTTCTTTTCTGTAAATACCCTTTATTAGATATGGCAAATTCCTTTCCTTTCCTAATTTGATGAGTGTTTTTATGAGGAAGAGGACTAAATTTTATCGTTACTTCATAGTAATTGTTTTGCTGTCTTCTTCATTTTTAGAAAGTGATTAGTCAGATTTTATGGAGTATTAAAATGTAATTATTTTAACAATGCCTCTTTGAATCCTAATTTAATACTGGCAAATGCCTATGTCTATAGTCCAGACCAATATCTCTGGTTGCATAAATGACAGTGCAAACTTATTTTTTAATCTCAGTTTATGAATTAGTTCGTTTTTAGTATTTTCATAAACATTTCTCAAGGAAACTTACGGTATCATGGTGGAATAAGTAATAACATGAACTTTCCTGCATATATCAGTTATCAAAACTGCGTATAACATCTTAACGATCTTTCTGTCTAAATGTAATATTAAGATACTTTGTTCTCACATCTGACTGTCCTCAGCAAAGGTGACATTCCTTCTAGCCTTCTCTGCTTTATACCTCTCCTTAATAATGATCAATTTCTACGTATAGTTTTTCTTAATTATTTTGTTCATTTCTGCTCTTTCCCCCTCAAAAAAATATAAGTTCCATGAGAGCATGTGTTTATGTGTTTTCTCACTGATGTATTCTGGCATTCAGAACAAATGTCTACAATAGTGAAATGGAAAATTCTAAAATAGTGTAAAGATTTCTAGCATAGGAAGCATAGAATTACTAGGATAACTTAACTTATGTCAAAGGATATAAGGGAAATGTAACTTTTGTTTTTGTCAGTGGTAACTTGGAGGAAATTAACTAATAAACTGATCACATAGTATTTTAGGTGGACTGTTATTGTACTATGTCTAATAATTTTTACTATTCTAGTAAAATGATTTTTATAATCGTTGGCTTATTTTATCAGAACAATGTTAGGCTAAGTAACTATTAGTTTGAAATCTATACTGTCACTACTCTGTTAGGTAGTATTATAAATTCAATTTTAATATGAGAAAAATAAAGTTGAGCGAGATTAAGAAACAATCACAAGTTACATACTGGATGAACCACGATTCAAATACTTATTATTATTATTATTATTATTATTATTTTATTAAAATAACATTAAATTAATTAAAGCTCTATATCACTGTAGTCTGTAAACATAGCTAAGACTTTCACCTCATTGATGATTATTTAAAAAATATTTTTACTGGGATCTACATCAAGTGATTCTTATTTTCAAGCTCTAGAATGGGGTCTAACTACCTATATTTTTAAGAAAATTGCCCAAGAAATTCTGATAACTACTTTGATTTAGAAAGCAGAGATATGCTTGATGATATTTCTCTTCAAAACATGGTTTGGGATAACTACAGAAAAATTTATTATAGTAGTGTAACTTAAAACAACAGAAAATGGTGAAAAGAGAGCTCTGATAAAATAAGAAGCTGTAAATGACAGAACTTAACAAATACGATGTTTACTTGTGTTAGAGTTCAATTAGAACAGCACTGACATAATTATCGTTACACCATTTCCACTTTAAAGTTCTACTTTACATCATTTTGGAGGAGCTAAGAAAGCAAAACTCTGAAAAGGGGGTTAGAAAGATGAGAATAAGGTCAGTAACCAGCCTCTGTGTAAGTGATAGAGTCGGGTTTCTGGGGAAACCTAGAAGTTAGGTACATTTAGCTGCTAGAGAAGGACCATTATAGAAACATAGCATCCAGTTCTTCAGCAGGATGCAGTCTCTTTGTAGCTACTGCCATCCTGCTTCACATACTTTCGATGTTTAGATGTGCTTACAAATAAAATTCAAAACAACGGAAAGTAATATTAATATTAAGAAAGTCAACACACATAATGGAAAAAAAAAGTGAGATAAATTTATTCCTGCTGAAATAAAATAATACTACAATCTATGGGGGCATTATTAGTCAAAATTTACCCTCATGCTAGTTTCCAGTTTCTCCTCACTGCTTTTGAATGAACAATTCCATGTCCCTGTGACTTCACTCCTAGTTAACATACTAGGTTTCTGTTATGTTTCTAAAGATGTTGATTCTTTTTAGTGTATTATATTCTTTCAGTTATCTCTGTTTTAATTTTATTGACCCTAGCTTTGTGTTCGTTCCTTTGTAGTTCCTGAGTTTGGGGGGTAGGGGTGGAAACATACTAGTTTTGAGCCAAGAGTGCCTGTTACTTCAGGGGAGCCATCAATCAGAAAGGTGAGCTCTTCAGGAGGCAGCAAAGAGCAAGAACTGAACCCCATCAGCACAACTGTGTTACTCTCTCATTTCCTGTCATCAAACGACACCTTCAGAGAAAAATGGCTCCTGCTTTATTTTCTATCTCCTAAATATCTCATGTTTTCACTTTTGTCCAATTCTCTTCTGGAATGGGAACCTGGGAAACATAAACACCAATAACTCAATTGATATAAAATAGGCCAGCATACGTGGTGAAAAAACAAACAAACAACAGTCAGGTTTGAATGATAACTCAAAAGGTAATGGGGCAAAGTTTTAGGATTAAGGATACTGAATTAAATGTAGTAGGTCTGAATTGGGGTATGAGTTGATAGTAAATCTAACACATCTTTCGTCCTCATTCACTATTTCCAATCGTATATCCTGGTTAATATTTAGTCAGAATATTGAATAAAAATAAAAATAATTACAAAGTTAGAAAATAATAACATTTAAGCTTTCCGTTATCTATTCTGTCTTGTGTTTTATTGGGATGACACAATTTCCATCATTGGTATTACATAACTGAAAAATGCATTCCTATTCCTGTTCTCTCTCAGACGGTACATCTTCTCTCTTGATACAGATTTGAGCAGTTCTCTGACTTTTACCGTGAGACATGACCTAATTTCCACTTTTTGTGACATCCCCATTTATTTTCTTCTCTCCATTACTTTGAATGAAGTCAATTTTATATCTCCCTAGTGCATCTATGCTATTCATACAGTTATAAAGTTTTTTTGTTTTTTTAACATCAAGTGATTTTTAATTTAAAGACTATAAATTGTCTTTCACACACTGTCTTTTACATTTCCTTCTCATTGAGCTAAGCTTTTGGATATCTATTTTATTCATGCGAATTTAACTATAGCATTAATTACATTTTTCAGAAACTGCTTTTACAATATAATATTTCCAAGTATGTTTCTATTCACTCTTACTTATCTATTTTTTTTCTGACTTGCTTCAAGGACATTTTTTTTTCCTGTTTTAACAATTATGACTCAGATTATATAATCTAACAAAGCATGACAGTTCAAACGTAGGAAGAAATATAGAAATCAATCAATAAAAAATGGGATTGATCACAGATATATGTTCAAAAAGAGCTATTTGAAATCAGATATTAGGTCAAAACTAGAAAACAAAATCAACCTATATTTTTAAAAAATATGTAGGTCGTAGGGATTAGGATAAAATGGCTCAGAATGTTAGCATTTAATTCAACTTATCATCTGTAATAGACAACATTAAATAATGATCAGAATTAATTAGTAGGATCAAGCTTGAAAGTAAATATGTGATTATCCAAGAATCCACATACCATCCTATATTATCACGTGTCGGCTTTTCCCATTAGAATAAAAGCTCTTTTGTATGGAGAGTTTATGCCATTTATTTTGTTGAATCCTGTCACCTCTGCCAAGAAGCTATCATGGGAATTTGAAACAATCACTGTTTAACAACTCCCCTATTAGGCAGATAATTAATAAATTAATAGCTCTAGTACATGAAATGCCACGAAAAGAACACAGCCAAGTTTACAACGGTGCCCACATTAAAAAATGAACAACGGAATCCTAAATGATGCCTTTCATAATGAAAGCAGTTACTAATGTGTCAAGGTTTTTGCTTTAATTTTCATCAAGCTTTTCAATATGTTCCCATATACTTCTTTGGTTTTATGGCATCTCATTTATTTTCTTTCTCTTACGCTTTATGCTTCCAAATGAAGATGAAAAATCAATTACTTTCGAATTGGAAATACTCAATGCAGTTGAAACGAGATTCTCACATTAAGTTTGCAATCCTCATTGTAATTCTAAGAGATGATCAAATTTAAAGTATATGTGCTTTATGGAAAATTAAGTTGAGTCATGCTAGTATTGAGTTGTTGATGTGATTTGTCTTTAGTGCATTAAATCAGAAATTCTTACCATTAGCCTGCCAATATCTATCTGTATTAATAAAACCTGCTGCCATTATTTAAAGCATGTATCTATCCCAACACTATTAAAGATTAATATGGGTGACCATGGCTAAATGTGTTAGAAGGGCTCAGAAAAGAGAAAGAGATAAGGGTTATTTGGACAACGATTTATCAAAGCGACACAGGGAGTTAAGCACAGGAACATATAATTACAAAATTTCCACTGAAGTATCTTAATATAGCTTTTTAATTCATGCACATTTTGTCATAAATATCATGATTTTTAAAAGAGTTTTTCTAGGTGTATATCTTTCTAGATTTATTTGTAACAGATCTAGAACAATTATTCTGTGGAATAAAGTAAATGATCTGGGGATATCTACATGTGAATGTTTAAACTCCCCATTCATTCAGTTATCAATTCACTCTTTTAGCTACTGGCTTTTGACCCTCTGTTGTGTGCCAGGCAATATTCTAGGAAAAGAAGATACAAGACACACCTTTTCCTAGATCCTAAAGTCTAAGAGATACAACATATTAAATATAAATAATTAAAATATAATGAATTTCTCAACTTTAGCATTTTTGATAATTTGGGCCAAATTAATTCTTTGTTGTGGGGGCTATCTTGTGTACTACAAAATTTTTAAGAGCATCCCTGGTTTTACCAACTAGCTGCCAGGACCTCCCTCTATAGTCAAAAAACCCAAAAATGTTGCCAAGTAGTATCAGATATCCCCGAGGGGACATAACTGATTCTGGCTAAAAACCACAAATATAGAGTATATTAGAAGATAATGACTGGTTTGGAGAATAATAAAGATGAACAGAAAGTTTTCCTTAACAGTTACTCAGAATCACAGCTTTCTTCCATTGTGGCTCAACTTGGACCACACCTTGCACTGGAGAATCTACAAGGAAGGTTCTAAGGAAACAAAATACTTAACCGAGCAGCTGCTTCCTAAGAGCAAGTCTAAACCATGGAAAAGGAGGATGGATTTTTCATGGAAAGTTAGCTGCTCCTTTCTTAACTATCAAGGGCAGAAACCAGTCAGGGAGACTAATGTAATATCCAAAAATATATATATTAAAAATAATAATAACAATACTGTTGGGCTATTCCAATTTCTCCCAATATTTGCATTTTCCATATTTTACAACACTCTTTTAAGCTTCCTTTTTGTCCCTTCTTTCATTTACTAATAATTTCCAATATAATGATATAATATTTTAATAACTGGTCTAGTTGGCCATATTGATTTCTCTCCTTTCTCTATTGATGCCTCTTATAAATAAGGAGTACATTTATAAAGCCATGATGAAATGGTAGAATGTGTGATGAGATTAAAGTATACAAGAATCAAATTCAAAACTCTTTTCCTATTAAACACTGTGCTTTTTAAAATTCAGATACTGGGTTTCAGATTATCATCTCTGTAATCTAGGCAGAAGTCTTACTAAAATATTAATGTTTTTTTCATATCTAAGCAATGACATAAAAACAAATAATACATATATTTAAATATGTAAATGCATACATTCACAAAAACAAAAATATAAGATGCAATCCTCTATTATTATTTAAGTTTGTGTATTTATTCTTTTTTATCATCTCTAAAATACGTAATATTTTTGATATCATTGTGGAAACATTTAGACAATTCTTTCCTTCCCACTACATTTTTATTGCCTGAATAAGAAGTACCCAAGGCAATGTTGACTGGTAATAGTCATGATATCAGGGATTGAAATTGCCCAGTTACCAAGTAATAGGGCGAAATAAGTAATAAATCAGTTATTTTCTAATAGATTTTCCTGACTCTGTTTTAAACATGTCAATTTTTTTAATGTTCTATTCAGTACCACTGAGGTATGTGGGTCCACGTTTAATGAGTAATGGAGAATAGTTTCCATCTAGGTAAAATACTCAAAAATACTATCTAAGAAACAATGTATGAAGAAAAGCCTATTCCACTCAATTCTCTAAAATTAACACTTGAATACTACATATAATCTGGAATGTATATGTGGACCTTTAATATTTTTTCTTTGTCACCACAAGCCCTTCACCACATGAAATGAAAATGAACATCAAAATGAAATGAAGTTACTGAATTGCACACCAGTGTGGCTGTATGTCTCTTTCAAAAGGTATTCTAAGAAACAGACCTGCAAAGTTCTTGTTCCATCCACTGTAAAACTCACAGACACAGACAATAGTTTAGTGGTTACCACAGGGTAAGGGGGTTGGGGGTGAAAGATGAGGGTACAGAGGATCAAATATATGGTGATGAAAGGAGAACTGACTTCGGGTGGTGAACACACAATGGGATTTATAGATGATGTAATACAGAATTGTACACCTGAAATCTATGTAATTTTGCTAACAAATGTCACCCCAATAAATTTAAAAAAAATCCCTTGCTTTTTGAATACCTGACTTGTAAAAATTCAAAATGGAGATTTCTAACCACTAAAAATTTATTGAAAGACAATTCCTTTTGATGGTATGAAAAATGTCACAGTTGATAACAAAACACTTAAAGAGTATGTGATATAGTTACAATCTGTACAATCTTTTTATCTGCAAAGAAAAATAAACAAATAAATGGGGAAAAAAAGAAGTATTGTTGAAGATGTTAATTGTATTTTATAGTTTGATTTTTATGATTGTTCATAAATAAATAAAAAATGTCTACTATTAAGTTTCTAAAATAACTGACCATTTGATAGTACAGGCATTAAATACTTGGCAATTAACCAAATTTTCTTTTCACGGATGGAATTCATGGAATGGTAAAAACAAAGTTTCTGACCTAACTATCACAAATATAGAGGTTTTTGTTGTTCTGTGTTACTCTCATTGCTAATGACATAATACGGCCCTAACCTACTATTATTTTTCTTTACCATTTCAATTTATGTTATATTATATCCTATGCGTCTCTACTCAGCCCTAAATCTTTCTCAACCAAGAATATATACAAGTAAAATAGACTGTTCTAAGACAAAAATATGTATTAATTTGTATAAATAATAAAATACTTTTGCTATACACATAGTAGGGTTTAATTAAATATTTATCTGTCTTTTGAACTTTATGTTTTTTCTCTAAGCTATTTACATAGGAATCAACTATTTTCTCTAAGCTATTTACATAGGACCAAAGCAACACAAGCAAAAAGGTTAACAATAAAAGCAACAACAAATCTATTCTCTAAATTCCTACATAAAACATCTTGTGTCTGAACTGAGCAACTCACTAGATCACTAGACCTCAGAACTCTGCCAGAGCCACAATTCTTGCCACACTCTTCTTCACTTTGTTCCACCACGTGGTTCAATTTACACTTCTTAGATTCCACCCTGCACACCGCTGCTTGATATTTCCTTTTAAATGACTCTTTAAAAAATTATAAATGCAAAGCAAATTCTAACTAGAGAATCAAAAAAATATATATGAACACAAATAAAAATTTTACATCGTTTGTCAACATTTCCCAACTCTCTCCTATGAACACACGTGCTATGAATAGATAGGAACACATATATTTCACAGAAATTATAGAAGCACTACAGGCAATATTTTGTAATTCCCTCCTTTCATTCACTACCCTTTTTTCATTGAGCACTTTCCCTCATGCCTTTTTATCAGCCACAAATCAGTTTACCTAATGGACTTAACTTTATATGTTTAGTAACTTAACATAATATGTTTAGTAACTCTCATTATTAGATGATTTAAATGATTCAGCAATAAAAGCAAAGCTTTGACTATATCCAACCATTTAAAATTTGAGCACATGATTTCCACAAGATAAGTTCTTTGACGTGGAATTGTAGAGGCAAAAAGCAAACCATATATACCACAATTTTAACATAAAATGTTAAATTGCTTTAAAAGCTGCAAAAATCTGCACTACTTTTGCACCAGATTACCATTACACTACCATATTTATCATTTTGCCATTGGCTTAAGAATCATTACTAATTATATAATGACAGACTAGCCTCTTTAACTTGACATTAGAAAAGATTTTGTACACACTTATTTTGTACAGATTTATTATTTTACCTTAAAATAGTGTTTAAAACAGGAAAGCAAATTCTTCTATCTTACCTTTTTCATTTTCTGCCAACATTCATTCACATTATCACTCTATTTGTATACCTCACACTATCAAATACAATTCTGTAATTAAATTAAGCTTTATCTTGAATATAACCCACGGTCAATTTAAAATGGAAAATATCTCAAATCTTATAAAGGAAAAGGGCATGACCTCCAATTTTATAAACCCTATGTTGATTATGATACAGGTCTAAAAAGCTATATTATTAATGATGATATTAAGAATTATAATAGAAATTATATTTAGTGAGTGCTTACTGTATGTAGTCACTGTGCAAACTGGTTAGCAAAGATCAACTCAAAACCTCTCTTTGAAAGGCATCCATGGATTGACTGATTCATTGTTTTTTATTTATTCAACAATGTTTATTCAACACTTCTTATATGCAAGGCTATGTTCTTGGTCTGGGCTGCAGTTTGAATAAAACAAAGTACCTCCAGCCTAGATTTTACAATCTAGAGATGAGAATTTAGTTTATTATTCACACATTATAGGCAAAGAAACGAAGACTTAGAGTGGTTTGATAACTAGAACATTTAACACTGAAGCCCTAGTGAACTCTTTATACATGCATTCTTAACATTGACCTCACCACATGTCTACTGTCAGCTTGTTTTCCAGGCATTTGAACACCTGAATATCACTTTCATTTACACATCCACTTCAATATTATTATGTTACAAAATTATTCTTAACTTTTTCCTTTTGGAGAATAATTATCAAAATGATATGAAGACAACTAGCTACTTAATCCATCATGCATCCATCTACAAATATACATATATAGCCCTATGTATGTATATAGGCATGAAACAATTCATTTTGCCTTTGTATATGTATTATATACACATTTATGTATATTTTAATATACATATGAAAATTAATTCTTATCTCAGGAATACTGTAAAGGGATGTGAATATTGAAATTAAATATGCAAGTTATAAATGATTTTTTTTGAGTCTAAAAGAATTTGGATATTTGAGATAAAGCACTTAAGTCATTTGACTCAAAACTGCTGAAGTCTCCCCCAACTCCCATTTTTACTTTCATTATATTTTTCCTTTCCTTAAATAACAAACAATCCAAAACCTAATCTTGGTAGAGTAAAGATGAAAAAGCTCAAATAAAATATGTACAGTTTATTTTTGAGAAATACCGTTTCCCTGAAAATCAGATCTAGACAGAAAATTAGCTTTAAAGTGTCTTTTAGAGCAAAAATTAATATAAGACCCAGACATATCATGCTATGTTATGTTATGTTATATTGTTTTATATTATGTTGTATTATATAAGACCCAGTCTTTTATTATAGTAAAATAAGACCAGGTCTTATATTAATTTTTGCTCCAAAAGACACATTAGAGCTGATTGCCCGGCTAGGTCTTATTTTGGGGAAACACGTCAATTGATAAGTTGCTTTGAAAATAACATTTCTCACTTCAATTATCTCTATAAATCATTTCAGTTGACTGCCTTACAATTAGTTTTCAACTCCAGGTCTACAAAGGTAATAAAACATTTTGTCCTAAGTTCTTTTTACAACATATTTAAAAATAGGCAGTATCAGCTAGACTGCTAGCATCACTAGAATCATAGAGCAGGAACCATGCCTACATATTCTTTTTGACTCTTCAGTTTCCAGCACAGCATCTGACAAGATAAAGCATGCTTAGACTACTTTCTGGGACACAGACAGGGAAAGAAGTCAGATAAATCTGTGGTCAAAATACAAAGGCACCAAGTATAAATCCGTGGTCAAAATACAAAGGAACTTAAGTGAATACTTGTCAGAGACTGTCACCACTATCTGTGCTTTTGATTGGGTTAGTGGACACTGGTTGGGGGTTGGGGGGGTGAGGATCATGGATATGCAGTGTTAGTATCACTTTCTACTAAAGACTGAAAGTATTCCAGACAGTCTATCCCTGAGGCCAGTCACATATTATTAGTGCCTGAAGGGCCTGTCGAATGTATGGTAGAGATAATTGTGAGCTTTTAGAACATTAGTCTCATTAATATGGATATCATACTTTCACTGACATAGGAGGATGCAGCACAGAAGCTTTCCAGCAAACTGGTAAATAGTACAGAACTTGAACCTGAGTCTCTAGAAGCAATTCTAATCTGTATCTATTATAAATAACAGCAACATTATTAAAATAATTATATAGCCTCCTGACATAACCATTTAAAAAGTGGATACCAATTTAGTAGTTTAAATGTTATCACATTTGTTTTAAAAATTAGTTTTTAGATATAATTTGTATATATTATATTTTGTTGATTTTATTTTATTTATTTTTTATTTATTTATTTATTTATGTATTTATTTTCAGAATAAGACCTGGACTATGAGAGACAATAACCACTTGCTACAAATGTGACCAATGGCCATCTACAATGACCCATCAACCTAAGAGAAAAGCCACCATTAACATTTTATAGTTTCTGTTGTTTGCGAATTTTCATTTTGACTATAAACTCTGTCATTCTCATTTTGTCTTTCGGTTTACCAAGACACATTGCACCAAGTATGAGGTTATAGCTTTAAGTCAGAAAACAGATTTTTTTGGGTAGGGGCAAGAATAACCAGTTGCTTCTTAAACATACTATGAAGCTATACAGATTTCTTTTTTATCCTTTTATAATGTCACGTTGCCCTCGAAAAGGTTGAAACATGCCTAATATTAACTCAGAAACATGTATACACTAGTGTCCCATTACAGTTCATCTTTCCTACTCAAATTTCCATGTTATCGTCAAGACTAATTTTGCACCAATCAGCATATTGCTCTTTTTATTATTATTATGACATTCAGTTTTTCCAATGAGTTCTTAGATATATGGAGTTAAGTTATCGATGCTAATTAATGATAGTAAAACGCTCTTAAATGTTAAATCACATTCTTGGTATATTTAAAACAAAAGCCTTTCCAAGGTGCTTTTGGAGAGTGTTTTTGTCCCCTAGTTATCACCTCTGCTCCCCTAAATTAATGTATTGGCATTTCTATATTGAAATGCGAATTTGAGTGAGCAAGAACCAAATGAAGGTCAAATAAGTGTTTTTTCTGCTCCTGCTTAGTATAATGTCAAGATCCAGGATACAGACCCTCCCTTCTTCCCACTCATCTTTTTTCTTTCCCTCTCTTTCTCCTTTCTTTCATGCCTTCTTTTCTTTCTCTTTTTCTCCACATTTTCATTCAGAGCTAGTCAATTAATACATTAAAAAAAATGTGTTGAAAGACATATCATTTATCTGCTCCAATGTGACAAATCACCCAAATTTTATGTTTAAAAGATCAACTGTTTATTTACCTCATAATGCTGCAGATTGGCACTGACCTGGGCTCATCCAAGCGGCACTTCTAATCTGGGTCAGACTCAGGTGGGATTCATGTTTCAGAGGTCAGTTGACAAGATGGCTGGAAGCTGCCAGGTGACTTCACTCATGTGTCTGGCTTCTGTCTGGCTGTCAGCCTGTAAGATGGAAATTATTGGGTCATGTTTTTTTTATCATTAAACATGCTAGTGCAGGCTAGTTCACACAGAGGCTTCAAAGTTCACAGAGCAGTTAAGAGGACATATTCCATTATGCAAGGTGTTTAAACATCTCTTCTTGTGTCACGTTTTATTATTGTACATTGGCCAAAGCAAGTCATGTGATCAACTGTCCAATTAAACACCATCACTGTAAAATCTTCCACATATTTTCCTAGGTATCTCTGTTGTTATTGAAAACAAATTCACATGTAGATAATGTGCAGCACAAAGTCTAACACATTAGGCAGACTGAGTGACTTTAAAAAACAGAGAAATTACCAGTTTTGAAATGTCTGTTATGTCTGTGGACTTTCCATACTTTATTTGATTTAATATCACAGATCGGGGTAGGATACAATACATTGCCCACTACGCCAATGAAAAACCTGAAGTTAAGATTCTCTTGCTCATTATCACAGAGGGTGAGTAGCAGAGCCAGGATCTTCACAGAAGTATTCCTTGTACCAAAGGCTGTTGTATTCTGTTTGTTTGTCTTACCCCTTTGTAGCATGCTACCATAAGTAATAAGGCCCTTTCCATGACACAGACTATCCGGAAATCATTGAAGCAACAGCGAGACCATCAAAACAAACCAAGCGCAATCTCTGCCTAAAGGAAACAGATTCTCAATGGTTTAGCAACTGTGTTTAGCTCCTGTGAGCTCCCTCATAGGCAGACTAAATTAAACAAAGTAAACTTGAAAAATAAGAGAATTGCTGAAAACTTTAAAAGCATGTAAGCTTAAGGCTGTATTGAGTCCTAGTCTTATATCACTGACATCAGACAGTTTCCTTTCTCAAAATCGGTTGAATATTCTTGGTTGGATATTGAAGCCCTGAAGCCACCTGCTGAGGTGTATTGTTGTTGTTTGTTTCTTTCCACACCTACCTGTACAGAAGTCTGTCTGTCTGGTAATATTTCTCCAATATTTCTGTTTATTTGATTAATGATTTAGCTTTAGGCTTGACAGCAGTCTTGCTCTTTTAAAATCCCTGCTGATCCATCTACTTCTTTGCAGATGCCATGGCCCAAAGTAACTATCTTCAGCTGACTCACATCTTACCTAACCATGCAGCTACCAAAGGTGTTCCCAACCAGGAATAAATGAAGTTTGAAAGATTTAACAGCTTTTTTTTGTGTGTGTGTGTGTGTGTGTTTTGTTTGTTTGTTTTTATTTCTTATCTGGGTAATTTCTAAATACTCATTCTGCGTCCATGCAGGTACAAATACCATCATTGAAAAAAATAACTGCTTTCTTTTCTAGGGAAAAAAAAAAGACTGCACTTTTTAAAAAAAACACATAAAACAAAGAAAAAACAAATACCTCTACTTATTAATCTTAATCTTTTGGGAGATATTTATAATAGCCATTGACTACCTCTCAATATGTGTTAGCTGATGTGTTAATAATTGTAATAGCTATAAGTAAGACCATACCTGCCTTCAAAGAATTAATATTTCAGTGGGGAAAGATGTGTAAAATTAATGCAATACTGTATGGAAAGAAAATTCTAAAATTATGTATAAGGCTGAATTGGCATAGATAAAGAAGCAATTTGTTTTTCAGAGTTTATTTGGATACTTCAATGAAGGGTGATTTCTGAACTAACTCAAACAAGAACATACTTCCATTGGAAAATGAGAATGAAGAAATCTATTCCATTATATATGATATCAGAGAAAAGGATGAGCATGATTTCAAGATATTATGCATCTATTATATATGTATAAACATCAAAGTTAATATAACTTTTCAAAGTCATATACCTAATTCCTTCCTGTCAATGAATTCAATTTTAACAATTGATGAGCTGTTGAATACTTTAAAAATTCACTAAATTTCCATTTCAGAGGGTATTACATATCTAAAATACATAATACATATAAAATAGATAATGTATTATATATATACATACATATGCATACACATATAATATATAGTACATACACCCATATGTATCTGTGTGTATCTTATATATATGTTACAAACATATATACATAATATACACATATACATAATTATGCATGCTATATACATATACATGCATATAGATGTTTGTGTGTATATAAATATATACACACAAATATGCATACATATACGTGAATATATATCTAAATCCAGTGATTACAATTTGACCTTATGATTTAAAGAAATTATAAGGTTCTTGAACTACGGATAACTTTAATAATCCCAATGATAGAAAAATAAACCCTGTTAAAATCCATTTTAGTTTCTTTGACCCATTCCAATGTTTTTCTGTGAATAAGAGAAGAATCTATATTGCCACAAGCATAACAAATAAATTGTTCAAGTGTCCATTCTGTATCTAAGCCAAAAAAGAAAGACCTAGAGCTAAAGAAAAACTCTGAGTGGCTCAACAGTTAGACCATAGTGAAAATTTATATGGACTGCATTCAAAGTAGAAAATAGATTTAAAAATTGGGGTGATGGTTTCAAACTCTGGGCTCTTTCCATGATAAATGTATACATAGGAGTGTCAATACTTGATCTTGGGTCATACTCATTTCCAGGAAAAACTGTCATTTCTTTTTCTTGATAATATTCTAATACATATGAATATAATTAAAGAAAAGGTAAAATCATTTTTCTGATACAAATATAAAATGTATACATGTTAAAGTTATGATTTAAATAATTAACTATTGAAGGCTCCAGTAAGATGTTAAACCTAGTTTAAAAGACAATTCAATATGGCAGAAACCATTTACATTACCTCAATAAGAAAACATACATTCATTCTCTCTCCATAAATTAACTCTACAGAGTTTCAAAATAGACCAAATCAATGAATTGCATAGAATAAGATAACCCTTAAGACTCTACTAGACAATGTACACATTTCATAGAAATGACACCCAGTAATCTTTTTGCCTATTTCATTCTTTTATAGTTAAAACAAAACAAACAGACAAAAAACACTTTCATATTTTTGAGACAACTACATTTAAGTTTCCAAATAAACTCTAAAATGACAATGATGTGTTTTCCCAATAGGTCAAAATAACTTTTATTGCTCCTGCAAGGAGTTATTTCTTCCCTCATGGGATAAAGGAAAATCGCAAGATTTATTTATTCTCTTGATTGAAATGAGTATCAGAAAACATCTAACAAAAGCACACTCTGTAAGTACATTACAAAAGACACTATGTATGTGTGTGTGTGTGTGTGTGTGTGTGTGTGTATGTATTTTAAGTTCTAGGAGCATGAATTCAATACATTTGCTGACTTTAAGAGATATGTGAAAATCTCAAAAGGAGTCAAATCTTTTTTCTCCATTAATATATATGAATAAAAGTAATTTGGAGAGCAAGTATAATTTTAGAAAATTTGCATATATTTAACAATCCACCTTCCTAATACAGCTAAATCATCACTCATGGCAGAACAACAAATCAACTGTGTACAAGAAATTTAGTCACTTCAAGTTTAAAACTCCCTTTTTAATAGGTTAGGGTCGATAAGCAATTTGTTTGGAATAATCTAATTTCTTAGCAGGCTTATCTGTCCTCCTATTCTGTCCTACAGATGTTATTATCTATTATTTTCACTGGCCTTTGATGAGGTACAGCTTTTCCTTTGCTGAGCTTCTGTTGCCCAATGGTCTCTATTGGTTTTTCATCTAGTGATTCCTGTAACCCTATTCTCCTATTAAGTGCCAGGTCTTTTCCCAAGCTCAAGCTAATTCTCTTCCAGTCGTACTTCTCTGAACTAATTCTGAAACCCTCTTGATAGATTTGTGTATGCTGAGCATCTTTTCTCATAGCAGATTTAGGGGTGTTAGCCTAAAAGGTTTTTAATATCACAGACTCTTCCTTTAGCACCCAACTACTCAGGTACCATGAGGGACAGAGAGCCAGCCACTTTGCAAAGGTCAAAGCTATCTAAGCTTCACTGTGTTGAGCCATGTCTCAATATTTTACCTCCATCAAAACTTCCATATAGTCTTTCAGACTCACTTTTTCTAGCTGGTTCAATTTTACATTCTTATTTTATAGAGGAAATCTACAAATTCTTAATGTCTTAAATTCTGGTGTATTTCTTTCTCTTCTAAGGAATATGGTAAAGCTTGTGTTGTGCTATGAGTCACCTAGTTTGGGTCTTTTATATGCAAAGCCACATTTTAAGAATTTCAAAGAGAAGGCTTTCATTCTCTCCAGTGCCTGTGCTTGAAAAGCACTTTGGTTTTCAGGTTGTTGCTATTGCTAAATATTTACAAAATCTACTTAACAGCTCAAAAACTAGGTATTTAACTATTATTTCTTTACCATTCCTGTCTTGAATAGGGGTAAAATAAAAATTTAAATAGTTCATAGGCTTATATGAAAATATATCAAATACTTATTTACTGTAGGAAAAAAACATTAGGATTATTTGGAATAAGTACACAAAACAATTCTACTATCATGGCATTTCATAGATGAATTTAAAAATAAATATAAATTGTATAGGATTATTTTTATTGATGTTAGCACTTTCTGTGTGATACCTATAACAAAGTTTCAATGCTCACTTTCCCCCTGTTGTTGTCATGTGGAACAAAATTGGGTGTGTTTGTCTATTTTATAGAAGTTAATTTACGATTAATTACCCCACATCAAGAAGTTGTGACTTGGTTGGAGGAGGTTATCGAGAGGACATGACTGCTGGTCAACCTGTGAGCCGGACCCAGTAATCAGAGGTCCCTCACTCCTTCTACTACCCTAGGAATGTATGTCTTACATAATCTTCACACACATGGCCTTGCGAGAGTAAGCTTTTTTGAGACCATCTCAACTGAATACATGACTGAACCCAGTTAAAATCTCTATATAAACTTTGAAGATTCTGGAAGCCAAAGATCTACTGGTCTTGCTCGCAGCCTCCCGACAAGCCTCAGACTATTTAAGTTCTCTTGCTTATTAAATCTACTACCTACCAATCTGAAGCAGTCTGCCTATTTTTCCTGTCTTGTTTTCTGTGTATCAGGGCCAATTTCAAATTTCATCCAAGGAACTCCTGACATTGCAAACCAACACACATTCCTTAAATTGTTGAAAAAAATATAAAAATATAACATAACATAACACACACACACACACACACACACACTGGAATATAATTCAGCCATGATAAAGAAGGAAATCTTGCCATTTTCAACAACATACGTGGACCTTGAGGACATTATCTAAGTGAAATAAGTCAGACAGAAAGACAAATACCGTATAATCTCATTTATATGTGGAATATATATTTAAAAAAAACACAAAAAACAAAAAATAAAACCCTAAACTTTGGGAATTCTTGTCAAATTTGTAATTAAAAAATAATTTACATGCTAGAAAACACATATACATGGATTAAAATGTCAAAAGATGATATAGCTTACTGTACTTTTCATTTCTTCATCTTCCATGTGCAAGATAAATATATACACTGTTTAACTCCATAATTTATAATAGAGTTACCTATTTTGTCATTGTTGGCACACCATTCGGTGCTTACATGCTATACTTTTTAAACTTCAATTAATTCATTAAAGCAGCTTCTCCCCAAATCCCAAAGCAACACTTCTGCATACATCTTTTTGATCAAAATGTGTTCACATGGGCACACTGTAAGCAGGAGAACATTGCAAAATCTAGTCCCTGACATCAGTAGCAATATAAACTGAGTCCTATTACAGGAAGTATAGACAATAATTTCTACTAAAGAGCATGGCATTGTTCTCAAGATGTCTTTTTTCCATTGCATTCCACTATTATAAATATAACAGATTCATTTAACTATGAGGACTCTGAAGATATGCATGATAAGCGTTTTTAAAAACTTCTTTTGCCTAAATTATCATTGTTCCCATTTTACTTTTATTGTACTGCTCTCAGTGTTTCACGTTGGAAATGTTCCTTAAATATCAAGCCCACCTATGTTGTTCACTCCCATGTAAATGTACAATACACACAAAAAGCAAATTAGAATTTGTAACTGCATGGTAGGGAAACTTGTGAACTGGTGAATCTCAATAAAATGGTACTTGCTGTGTGGATTTTTAGGGGAAACCACAACTATCAGGAATACTAAATTTCTGTGTTCCTAAATTTATCTAGAAAGAACAATCTGATTCATAGTCTAGCAGACATAAACAATGATTTCAGATTTCCATGGAAAAATAAGAGTGAGGATTGATCAGGTAGGTATTACTTAAATCCATTATTTTGATTTGAATAGCCCAGCCCTGCTTTATGTTATATGACTGCAGGCTTCAGCGTCCCTTGGATCTTCCTTTCTAGTTAATCCTACCTCCAGTCTTCACTTGCCTTTCTGTCTGGCATGGTAAAGAAGACCCCAGGAACCAATTTCTACTTGATGCATTTTAATTACAAATGTCACTTGAGTAAGGATACATGCTCTGGAGGTAGTGCAGAGAATGGACAGGATGGAGATAACCTGGAGAAGTGTTTAGCATAGGATTGTTACGGCCCAGTTGGCAAATGATACAGGTCTGCAATTGAGGTAGAGGCAGTGAGAATGAAGATAATTTCTTTCCACTCTGTTTCAGGTGGATGCAGAAGTGATTAGGTCTCTGTAAAAACAGGTTGTTATTAGGTTTCTAATACATACAGTAAAATACTCTTTGTGGGGAGTGTAAGGACAAGTGACAACTAAGCTCTAAATTCCTCTTTGTTACATAAAACTTTCCATAATATTTGTTCTCCACAACAATCATTCACCCTCTGGATTTATCCATTAAAATTGACAGCTTGATACTGTGCACATTGAATCTTTGACAATGTAGTCAACCGCAAAAGAGCATTCAATTCCACAAAAGCCCAGAGTACTTTGAAAAAAATTCTGTCAAATTTATTCTGTACTCTATTTTATACATATTCATTAGGACAGATGACATTTTAGCAAGGCTTGAGCTAGGGATTTAAAACTGGATTTTAATTAATACAAATTGAAACAATTAAACATGGCATCAGCCAGTTAATTTTCTTTAGTACAAAATAAAACAATAAAGCAATAATATGAGATTAAAAAACGGTTTTAAAAAAATCATTTAATCTTAATGATAAACCTTAACTCTTTTGAATTCTGTAAGATGGATAAGAAAAAGTATTAAATAGTGTAGGTATTTTTTAGTAGAAAATTGCTAATATCAATTATAACATATATAGGTGATATTCTCTAATCTCACTGTAGTTATATTTCATGCTTCACAGAAAAGTTTAATCACTGCAGATGTAAAAGAGATATTATTTATGCTCGCAAAAAGCAAGGGGCAACTTTGACATCACAGTAGATGTGTTTATCTTTATGTAAGAACTTTGAAGGTCAGAAATTTCAATACTGCTGTCAAAGACTCACTTATTTAATATATTATTGTTAGTATAAGACATTACCAGGTAAAACAGCTACTAAATATAATGTTTAATTAAAGTGAAGTTTAAAAACACTGTCTCTGCATGTGAACATTATTGTTATTATTATTATTATTATTATTATATGTATTTTTTTATTGTGGTGAAGTAGAATCTGGATGCCCTTAATTCACTTAAAGGTGAGATTATGATGAGAGAGAGTAACATTTCCTCATTTTATCTTAACTTTTATATTATTAACAGACAAATAAAGAGTATTTATATATAGACTTTTGCCACAAAACTGACATTATGTGATATCAATTTTATTTTTTCAGAGACACCTTAGTAACTGAAACACGTAGCTAGGATCTTAAGCCATATCATCCCAATTTCTGATTTTCTAAATTTCACAGTTTATTAAAGCAGTGCCTAGTAAATGCTATGATAAACTCTATTGGCAATGGGTAAAATGGAAAACTCAAGGACTTTGAAGGCAAGGAAATGTATTCTGACTGAACAAATTACTTTATTTAATTATTAAAAAGATAAATATTAATTTAATAACTCGATGCCTGTGATGTAGTAAGGACTCAGTGTTAAATTCCTGTATATCACCTGTTCTCCCTGATTTTATATAAGCATCTGATTTATAGTCCTTGGTCTGTTTATTTTGGATTTTACTCACTAGTTTTTTTAACTGTACAATATGCTTTGTACACTTAGCATCAATGAATATAAGAGCTTATTACTGATCATTGATCATGAATGTCTGAATAATATCTACTTTTGGATATTCTCTGTAACTTTGGTCATTGTAATATTAAAAACAAAATTTTAATAAAAGGAAAAGGGTAAAATGTAAAGGCAAGTAGAATTGTAATGCATATTGTTTATTAATTGCTCTAGACAGGTGCAAAGAAAATGATCTGACAGAGTGCCACACCTTCTGTTTTATTCTCTATATACTTAACTGTCTCAGAATCTGCAGAGACCATTGGACAAAGGGAAATATTAAAAAAAAAATGACCAAGATGATCTGAAGACTATGAGATTAATATGAGAAATAAAAGTTTTAAAAAATCTCCATAGGAAGGTGAAAAAAATAGGGGTTTAAAATAAGTAAAGCTCTGACTTTTCTTCTCTGGAAAGTTTATCAGTAATTATTTTTTTAAAAGATTAAACAGCAGTTCAAAACAGGGAAAAATAATCATCAAATTCTTAATAAATTGCAAGGGGCCCCAAACAGTGAAAACAATCTTAAAGAGTTGGAGGACTCACACTTCCTGTTTTTAAAACTAACCACAAAGCTACCATAAACAAAACAGTGTGGTAGTGACATAAGGATAGAGATATAGACCAGTGGGATAGAATGAAGATTCAGAAATCAATTCAGACATCCATGGCTAAATGTAAATAAGGGTGCCAAATCCACTCATAGAGACAGAATAGTCTCTACAACAAATGGTACTCGAAAAAACGGATTCTCACATGCAAAAGGATGAAGCTGGAGCACCAGCTTACATATACAAAAATTAACTTAAAACAGATCAATAACACATTTACATGAGTTTAAATAATAAACCTTTTTGTTTATTTATTGGGGTAACAGTTCTTAGTGAAATTACATAGATTTCAGGTGTACAATTCTGTATTACATCATCTATAAATCTCATTGTGTGTTCACCACCCAGAGTCAGTTATCCTTCCATCAGCATATATTTGATCCCCCTTACCCTCATCTCCCTCCCCCGATCCCCCTTTGACGTAAACAGAGGGGTAAGTTTCATGACCTTGTAATAGATCATGGACTTTTAGACATGCCACCTAAAGCATGAACAACAAAAGTAAAAAGAAGCATAATAATTGGACTTTTAAATCTTAAGAACTTGTGTGAATCAAAGAAAATTATTGAGTGAAAAGAGAATCTATAGAATGGAAGAAAATATTTGCATACATTTGATACGGGCTTAATATCAAGAATATAGAAAGAAATCCCACAACATCAAAAACAATTCAATTCTAAAGAAGGACAAAGGGCATGAATAAACATTTATCCAGAGAAAATACGCAAATTGCTGATAAATACATGAAAAGATGCTGAACATCACTAATCACTAGCAAAATACAAATCCAAACTACAATTAGATACCACTTCTGACTCACTAGAATCGCTATAAGAAAAATAAATAAATATAATAAAAGTAAGTAAAAATGGAAAAAACAAGTGTTGGCAAAGATGTGTGTTTTTGTTGAAATGGATTTTATAAACCGCCTTAAAGGCCTTAATTTAAAAAGCAAAATATAAAACATCGTGTGCTAAAGCCAAAGTTAGTGTTTAAAACTTTGACTTAATTTAATGCCTTTTTGTATGACATTTATACAATTGATTGAGAAAATAGCTTTGGAAGTCTCTGGGTAACTGTAAAAGAAATGGAGGAACATGTTTAAGGGCAGATGGAAATGATTAGTCATTGGAAAATCAAAGCATTTAGCATTACATCTGCAAGCCATGATAAACATCTAAATTAATCTATAGAATTCTGGCAAGCATTCAGATGGTTAATATTGTCAATATTTTAGAATACAGTGAAAACCACCTTTAAAAGTTGTATTTTTTTAAATTGGAATTTGAAAGTCTCTAAGATTGCTTTAAAAAAATGAAAAAGCAATCATAGAAAAATGATACTTTCTAATTACAACTAGCTACTGCTAGTTTCTACTGCTAGTTTCTAATTTTTGGGGGGGCAGTTAAAACCAGTGTGGAACAATAGAATCTTTCTTTGGAAGTATGCCTTTGTATTGCTAGAGGCATTCTTGGTTATATAGCAAAAGATCTTGTGAATGAACCACAGGAAAAAGTGAATGAAAACAAAACAGAAAGTCTATAAATTTTTCAATTTAGTCTAAGTTTAGATTGAAGTAGTATCAGAAGTAGTTTCACAGACTAAGCTGTGAATAACACAATTATAGCCAGAAAATCATAAAACTACGAAAAGCCTCCACCAGTTAAAATTAGACACTTAGCCCTGACTCTTCTACCCTCCCCCGCACCCACCCAGGAAATGAACTCCCCCAAAAAGGCTATAAGATTGTGGAGGTGAATAACCATTAACTTAGTATATATTCATATACCATCTGTTGCTAGTCAATGCTTCCACCTATGGTTGAATTCCTTATTAATGTCCAATTATCTAGTCTCTCACTTAGTATGTCCTCTACATACGCTTGGGAGATCCTCTAGAGTTAGGATGCATTTCCTCATTAGGTGTCCTCAGTGCCCTGATTTCCATGCTAAGTTTCATAAAACTGGCCCTAACGAGTTTCTTTTCCACTTCTGGATCTTAATAAGTATAGATCAAAAATACTATATATTCTCAGGAGGATCTGTCACCACTGTATGTGCTAAGCAACTCATACTAAGTGGGCAAATGGAAAACTACACACCCCACCTGTTCCTCTACGGGATATCTGGGTGAGCTTTATCTTTCTTTTCTCTCATGGAGTGTTATTCATTCTTATTTTTATTGTATGAGGAGCCATGGTCTGTCCCGACCGGCAGGACAATGCAACGTGGGACGAGGGGAAGAAACCTGTTGAGGATGAAAAAAAAAGGGGAGACAGGAGACGCGAAGAATGGAGGCAAGACAGGGATCTGATCAAGCCTCAAAATTTTATTACGATGGCGGGTTATATATATAGCTATGTCAGATGGGGGTGGGATATGCTATGTCATAGGGTGGCGAGGTACTTGTCGCGGGCTGATAGGCTAGGACAGGGCGATGCCATATGAGGTACAAGGAAATGGGCAGGCTCTGGGTTTGGCGCGCGCGGGCTCTGGGTTTGGCGCGCGCGGGCTCTGGGTTTGGCGCGCGCGGGCTTTGGGTTTTGTGACCAGGAAGTTCTGCCTAGGCAAGGCCTGGGGATTTCTATGGCTTCCGACATCTCCTCCCTTTTTGTTTGTTTTAAGGAGGTGGGCCTTGACCGAGTGAGGGAACAGAGGCCTGGTTCCTCCAACGAGCAGAGCTCGTTATTGGATGGTTTTGGGTATCTTTTGTGGAGGAGAGGTAGAGATTTTTTGATACCAACCTCTATGCAAACCAGGTATGTTCTCAGGAAAGTTAAAGGGAGCCGACCGTTGTGAGTCGAGCCCTTTCCTTGCAAATGCTTTGCTTTGCACTCACCTCGGTGCCCATACCCCTCCCCAACTCGTGGGGGGAGTAGACATACCCTTAGTATTATGTCGTCCCCGTGGGGAGGAAGCCAAGATAGCCTTCTTCGAGGCCGTCCCCTGTTGCTAGCCGCTGATAATGGATTTGGATTGGTTTGGCCAAAACAGCATCGATTTGGTTTTTAATGAGGTCAGTAATGCGCCTAAAAGCCCATGGCCCGAAGGCTATTAAGAGAAGGATGCATAGGAGGGGGCCAAGGGTGGGGAGCAGGTAGGGGAGAAGTCCGTTGAGACCCGTCCAGAGTGGGTTTTCGAAGAGTTCTTTGCGTCTTTTTACTAGGTCCTCTTGTAGTTTTTTGATCTTGTCTCGGACGATCCCAGACTTGTTAGCATAGAAGCAGCAGCGTTCCTGTAAAGCTAAGCAGATACCTCCCTGTTCTGCAGTGAGAAGATCTAGGCCTCGACGGTTTTGTAAGACTACTTCAGCTAAAGAGTCAATCTGATCTTGGAGATCATTGATGGTCCCAGAAAGTGTTTGAACATCATCTATCAGCTGGCGTGATAGTTTATTGTAGGACTGGACTGCAACACCTACTCCCGCGGTACCCGAGGCTATTCCAGCAGTAATTCCTAGCCCTACGAGTAAGGGAAATGATCCAGTCATCGTTATTTTGGGTTAGCCAATTAAGCTGTTCTTTAGTGTAGGGGAGAATGAGCTGATCAGGGTCCCTGCCAAAGTGTTGTCGGCTTTTTTCTCTTCCTATCTTAATAAGTTTGACTACCAGGGATGGGTATGTGACTAGGACCTTAGACGGGGAGGAGGGTAAATGAACCCAGAAGAGGGGATTATCTTGCCATAAGACCCCAGTAGGTGTATGAGTGGTTGCACAAATAATGAGGGAGAAGGGCTGTTTGTATGATAGAAAGGTGACTTGTTGTTGTTGAATTGCCTTTTCTAGTAATTGAAGAGAGCCCTTTGCCTCAGGCGACAGCTCTCGAGGGGAGAGAGGGTCTGAGTCTCCCTGAAGAATATCAAAGAGGGGCTTGAGGTCTCCTGTAGTGAGCCTTAAGTATGGTCGAAGCCAGTTAATATCTCCCAAAAATTTTTGAAAGTCATGTAAAGTGTATAAATGACTAGTTTTAAGTTGGACTTTTTGGGTGGTTATGGACTGATTATGTAGCTCAAATCCCAGATAGTAGTAGGGGTCTTTGAGCTGGATCTTATTGGGGGCAAGTTGGAGTCCATAAGTGGTAAGATTGTGAGTTAAGTGTTGGCAGCATTGGAGTACCTCTGTGGTGGTCTTTCCTGCTAGAAGGATATCGTCCATATAATGAATAATATAAATAGTGGGCCATTGTGTTCTAACAGGATCCACAGCTTGTGCCACAAATTTTTGGCATAGGGTGGGACTATTGGCCATGCCTTGTGGGAGGACTTTCCACTGAAAGCGCTGCATAGGACCCTTGAAGTTGGTTACAGGCAGGCTAAATGCGAAACGCTCTCTGTCCAGGGGGTGTAAAGGAATGGTAAAGAAACAATCTTTAAGGTCTATAATAATCTTGTGATAGTTAGCTGGGATAGCTGTCGGGGAAGGGAGGCCTGGTTGGAGGGCTCCCATGGAGAACATGGTTTTATTAATTTCTCTGAGATCCTGAAGGAGGCGCCAAGACCCAGACTTCTTTTTAATAACAAAAATGGGTGTATTCCATGGCGAAGTAGTTGGTTCTATATGTCCTGCCGCTAATTGTTCCTGCACTAACCGAGAAGCTGCGGACAACTTTTCCTCAGGTAGTGGCCATTGGTCCACCCAAACGGGGGAATTATCTTTCCATTTTATCTTCTCCGCATGGGGTGCAGGAGGATCAATGGCCGCTAGGAAAAATCCTGACTGCCTAATCCTTGTCGGTTAGGGTTGGGCTTTATAGAGAGGGGATTTTTTATCCCTTGACCAGCTTTTCCCAGTCCCTGTCCAGGGAGATAGCCTTGGTTAAGCATCTGTTGAGTAACTATTTCGTTGGGGCTGCACATGATAAGTTTGAGTTGTGATAGGATATCACGGCCCCACAGATTAATGGGAATTCCAGAAATAATATATGGCTGGACCTTACCAGTATTGCCCTCTTCGTCTTCCCATGAGAGTATTTTAGAGCTTTGTCTGGGATTGGCTGATTGTCCTATGCCCTGTAGATGGGTATATGAGGCTTTAGAGGGCCATGTTGAAGGCCAGTATCTATCTGAGATGACTGTTGCGTCCGCTCCCGTGTCTATTAAACCTTGAAATTTTTTTCCATCTAAGTACAGGGTTAAAAGTGGCCTCTCTAAAGTGACCTGTTGTATCCAATAGGCATCTGAGGAGCCGAAGGCGGACTCCCGTCTCTTTGGTGTCAGATATTGTTTATTAGAGGTGTCTAATGGGAGAAGCACAAGCTGTGCTATCCTTTGGCCTTTTACTATGGATACAGGGCCCAGAGGGGCCGAGGCTAAGAGTTGTATGAGTCCTGTATAATCATTATCTATGACTCCTGGGATTATATTCAGGCCGGCGAGGGAAGAGCTGCCCCGTCCCAATATAAGTCCAAATGTTTCCGGGGGCATAGGTCCCGTCGTGGTGGTGGGAACGAGTTGGACCCCTTGGTCTGGGGTTAGTATTGAGTCGGCGGCGGCACAGAGGTCCAGTCCTGCGCTTCCGGGGGTAGCCCGGTGGAGGGAACCGACACTTGAGCTGGGAGGATCTGAGGACTTGGTTGTTGGGGAACAAACCTGACAGCCCCTAGGTTGTGTCCCGATGGAGGGGCCAGGGGCTGGCCCCGACTGGGGTTTCCCGGTTTCCTGGAAAGGGGGATACCTTCAATATCTGTTTTAGAATAACAATCAGAGGCCCAATGTTTGCCCCGTCGACATCTTGGGCACACGGTGGAAGGCATTGGTCTGGAGGGTGTCGGTGGGGGCTGTGATGAATTTTGGGGTTGTGGACCTCTATTTTTTATTGGGCAATCTCGACTAAAGTGTCCAGGTTGTTTACAGGAGAAACATAATCTAGATTGTTGATTAGGAGGCTTGTTTGAGGCAAAGTCTCGGAGGGCGGCTCCGATAGCGAGTCCCAAGGTATGGGAGGCTCCAACCCCTGAGCATAGTTTAATGTAGTCAGCAAGGTTGCCTCCACGGTGGGGGCGAATGGTTGCCTGGCAAGTGGGGTTAGCATTTTCATAGGCTAAATGTTTAACAAAGGCGCTGTCGTTCTCGCCTTCTCCGACCAACCGTTCGGCGGCGTCGGTGAGTCTGCTGATAAACTCACAATATGGCTCCTCGGGGCCCTGACGAATCTTTGCCAGGGAGGTGGTAGCGGAGCCTCTTGGAGGTAGGCGGCGCCACGCCTTGAGACCAGCGTTCTGAATTTGAGCTAACAGCCCCGGGGGAAAAGTTGCCTGGATTTCATTGGTATGATAGGGTTTTTCTCCTAGTAATTTATCCCGAGTCCATGATCTTGTTGTTCTATTTTCACTATTGCGCTGTGCTATCTCTCGGCAGTTTTCTTTAAACTCTGTGTGCCAGAGGACGTGGTCCCCCCCAGAAAGGGTGGCACGAGCTAATTTAAACCAATCATTGGGCGTGAGCCAACGGTCACTGAGACCTTCAAGAATTGCCAAGGTGTAGGGCGCTGTCGGGCCATAAGAGCTTACTGCACCTTTTAAATCTTTAATATGTTTGATGCCTAGCCGGTGATATTTTTGGCCAGTGGGATCATTGGAGTTGGGAGTGTTATCTTCTGGGTCTTCTGTGTCAGAGGCCTCATCGGCCGAGGGGGGATTATGAGAGTCGGGGGGTTCATTGTCAGTCTCTTCCATTGTATCCCCTTGAGAGGGTGGACCACGGTTTTGGCTGCGGGTAACTGGAAAGGTCATTAGGGTCTTTTTATTAAGTATTGGGCCTTTTTGAGGTTTTTCAGGGTTTTGGTTAGGCATTAAGGTTTTAAGTTCTTTTTCAAGGGCATGCAGCTCCTTTAGGAGTTGCATATGTTCGCGTTTTTGTTGGAGTGTCTCTCTAAGAGAAGAAATTTCTTGGGTTAAAGATATTTTTGCCTGCCTAATGGGATCGGTTAAGGATGGGGTGTTTTGAACTAGGGTGTCTTGAGGGAATAGGGGTGGGTTTGGGTTTAAGACTGGGTTATAGAATGTTGGGAGTTCCTGAGGGGGGACATAAGGGGGAGGGGTATGTATTTTTTGTGAAGGGGCGCGCAAGGTTGGCGCGGCGAGGCCCCAGGGATCTTCTTTTTTATTATAGCGGGCAGCTTGTTCCTCTAAATCTATCTGGTCTCTTGGGGAGAGCTGGTCCTGATTATTAAAGGCCAAAAGGGAAGGGTAGATTTTAGGGGGGTCTTTTAATGGGTGATTCTCTAAGGCAGAGGCTTCCTGATTATCAGCTTGTTTTTTAGGTTCCTCTGGCATGTCTATTGAAACAGATTGGCAGACAGAAGGGGGGCGGGAACTCTCTTTTAGGACTGTTTCCCCTGTCTGTAAGATCTCTCTAACATCTGGGTCTGAGGAATGTATTTTTAGGATATCATTAATCAGATTCCAATATGAGAATGCCGATACAGGGACCTTGTTGGGTCCAAAAACCCGATAGTAATCATTAAAACAGTCTCCAACTCTCTTCCAATATTTTTGATCAATCGTTCCTTCTTGGGGGAACCAGGGGCAGATATCAGAGACAAAACTGAAAAACTCACGTAAATCTTTTTTTCTAGCCTTAACTCTCCGCATCTTGAGAGATTCCTTAATACCCTTAAGGAAGAGTTCATGTGAACTCAACTCCTGTCCCATGTCAATCACCTACTCACCAATCTCTCGTCCTTCGCTGGGCGGCTACTCCAACGTCGGGCAAACTTGGAGTCTTTTCTTACGGGTGAATACCTCGTGAACTCCAAACGAGCCTTTTTACTGCCGAGGGGGCTGTCGAGTCTTGTCCCTTACGGGCTCGAAACAAGCCACACTCGCGCCGGGGAGGCCCTCGAGTCTTGTCCCACGAGTGAAAACTGCGTGGGCTCGAAAGAAGCCAGCCCGTGGAGGCTCAGGGAGGGGGGGGGGGCCGCGGCGGTTTCCAGAGTAGGTGTCCTCATAGAATCTTCGTACCTCGGGCCCCACGTTGGGCGCCAAAATGTCCCGACCGGCAGGACAATGCAACGTGGGACGAGGGGAAGAAACCTGTTGAGGATGAAAAAAAAAGGGGAGACAGGAGACGCGAAGAATGGAGGCAAGACAGGGATCTGATCAAGCCTCAAAATTTTATTACGATGGCGGGTTATATATATAGCTATGTCAGATGGGGGTGGGATATGCTATGTCATAGGGTGGCGAGGTACTTGTCGCGGGCTGATAGGCTAGGACAGGGCGATGCCATATGAGGTACAAGGAAATGGGCAGGCTCTGGGTTTGGCGCGCGCGGGCTCTGGGTTTGGCGCGCGCGGGCTCTGGGTTTGGCGCGCGCGGGCTCTGGGTTTGGCGCGCGCGGGCTTTGGGTTTTGTGACCAGGAAGTTCTGCCTAGGCAAGGCCTGGGGATTTCTATGGCTTCCGACAATGGTCTTGATATCTGAGTTCCAAATATAGAAATAATAAGTCCAAAATGACAATATCAATTTCCTTTTTTCTAATGGATATTATAAATCATGAATTTCAACTGCCACACCAACCCTGTTTTCCCTACTTTAGATCATATGACTCAGTCTTCTCATATGTGAGAATCTCAGTGTACCAATGAGGACTAATGAGATAAAGCTGACTAATTATGATGTTTACTTGATAATTATTCATTTAGTTATAAACAAAAAAGTCAAAGTAAAAAATTCAAAGATAGGAGCCTGAATAAAATGGTTTAAAATTTATATGTTAACCTAATTCATTGGAATGATAATAGTATGCAGGCTATAGAAATTATTTAAACCTAGGTTTCATTCTTTAATTCATTCTGCATTCCTGACTAAGAACACTTAACCAATAGTCAGATGATACTTTAAAATGAGCTGTTGAGTGTAGGTATTCTGTTTTGTTTGTGTTTTACAAGCAATTTGACAAGGGACTGACTGTTTCTATTGACCTGATTCACTGAACAATAATTAAATTTCCAACCTATTGAATGTGGCCCGACAAGCAAGCAGTACTTGTTCAGGTATCAGACGAGTCTCTGACCTAATGAGCTTATTTGAGGATTCTAATGGGGAATAGAATCATGTCTTGAAACAAACAAACAAACAAACAAAAAAAAAAAGTCATATCCTGAGTCATAGAAAAAGAAAAAGAAAATAATCCAAAAAAGTGAATCAACTGCTTATTGCTGTTAAGGATGAGTAAAATGTAATGCCTTTTACACATAATGACGACATCTGATAAAGTGAAAGGCCAGACTTACAAGGAAATTGAGTACAATTACAAAGCCACTTGTAACAGAAACCTCTGACTATACTGAAATGCTTTAGCTTTCAAAGGACACTGTGAAAGCTGGGAAATCTGTAATTGCATTGTAAAGTAGTTCAAACTGCTGAGGCAGCATTCTGAATTCAGTATAAAACTGAGTAATACTTTATGGAATGAATTGGTTGTTAACAAAAACTGGCCTCAGAAACAACATAATATTAAAATTTTAAGAACCATGATGGCTATAGAAAATCTTAAAAGGAAAACGTTCAAAATGTATTTGCATTCTCTTATATAAATCTGTTTGAAAATTGGCATATATCTATAAATATATATTTTTATAAATGGCATCAATCTAATTCATTAGTTCTCAGTTTTCGATGTGCATAACAATGATCTGGAGAGCATGAAGAAATGTAGATTTCAATCCTCTTCACTCCCAGAAATGTGGATTACCAGGTCTTAGATGGAACCAAATCTCTGCATTTTTATTTATGCCAAGTGAATCTTAGATCACGCTTTGAAACCTCTGCTAATCATCTCAACATGTGATGGGAAAGAGAAAGCAAAATAAAAATGTACAAATTAGTTGTTTCTCCCTAAAATGCACGACATGAGTTGTTATAAGAATTGTGAGGAAAAATGGACTCAAAAAAGAAATGGCATAAGGAGAATAAATAAAGTTTGGTCCTTGAGTCAGATGTCTATTTACTACATAAATAGTTATGAAAAATATCCAAATGTTAAAATATTAAGATATAATTCTAAAGCTGAATTTCACTGACCAATGATACAAATCATAAGACATAATAGAGATAGCAAGGGCAATGACATACCATCTTCCCTATATACTATAACTGCCTACTATGCAGTGGACATACAAGTAGATTGGGACAAATGGAAACACAGGAGAATATATAGATGTTTACTATCATTCTGAGAATGTGGTAGGATTCAGGAACTAAAGAGTGCAATTTAGTTCTCTAGTAGAAAACAGACAAAATTTATTTGATACAAAATCATTGGTTAGCACTTTTCTTCCTTAAGATTTTTGAAAATTCTGCTCAATTCTTGCCTTGCTTTGAATGTTAGCTTTGAGAAGTGTTAGTCCAAGGTAATTTCCCTGCCCTTATAAATTATTTGGTCTTCTAGTTTGGAAACCCTAAGGATGACTTTCTTTATTTCACTAGGGTATAATCTTCTGGTTGATTGTTCTGGATCAATTCTCCCAGGTAACTGATGGGACCAATTTTAAAAAAAACAAACACAAAACAAACAAACAAACAAAAAAAACCAGTCTTCTTTTAATGCAAAAAAAACCTTTTTTTCTGGATTAATAGTTTTTAATATTAATTGTAAAAAAGAAAAATATCCAAATGTTACAAATATTAAGAGATAGTTCTAAAGCTAAATTTCACTGACCAATGATAAAAATCATAACTTATAATACAAACAGCAAGGGAAATAACAGACCAGCTTACCTATATACTGCAACAGCAGACATATGCTATTTTAACTCAGGATTTTTTTGACTAGTTCTATTTTATTTTATTTAGTTTCTGAAAGATTTCTAGGATGTAACCAAGAATAAATAACAAGTAATGGTGAGTTTTTCTGAGTTGTCTTGAGGAAAATACATTTGCAGTTCACATTTTTGACATTTATATGGTATGTTGTCAAATCTCAGAGTTTCCTCCATGTCCATTTTGCAGTTATAATTTTGGAGTCAAAAAGCACATGTATTTCTTCCTGTACTAGACATAGATATAAGAAACTATTATGTTTTGTATCCTCACTTCTCTCTCATTCCAAATCATATTTCAGCTAATAATAATGTTAGTAATAATTTATAAGCAGGGCTGAGCACTTTCTACAAGGACAATCATCGTGCTACATGAATCATCTTATTTAATCCTCATGAAAGTCTTTAAAAACAGGTACACTCATTACGAGCATAATGCAGATGAAGAAACTGAGTCTTATATGAGATAAGCAATTTTCTCAAAGCCACAGAGATAGCTAACTGTGTAGGAAGGGCAGTGGGTTGCAAAGAAGTAGAAAATGGGTCAGAATATGAGACATGGAGGCCCAACTTGTCTTTTTATCTCTGTTTTACTCAAGTAAGGCATATTTGTCTTTAGAGGGCCTAGCATTTTAAGGCAGAGTTTTTTACAGGAATGGTCTGGAAGAGATAGAAGATTAATATGACATGATCTCTTCTTTTAATGAATTCACTGTGTAGTATGAGAAATAGACATAAAGAAATCATTATGCATTCTAAATGTAAGTAAAATTAGTAATATGTGTGGGTTTTGGAACAGAAATACTTTATGCTGTCTTCGGAGGGACAGGCCATATTTGACATATGACTAGCATTTAATTGTATTCTTGCATAATGGAAAAATTGTTATAGAAAATGGCGGAAATGTTTTGGGCTGAAGGAACAACAAAGGCAACTTAAAAATGACAAGTAACTTTTACCAATTACATAAGGAGTGCCAAACATATTGCTAAAAGCCATATATTACCTCATATATTGTATGAGGCCAGTCTTATTTTCCTAGGAAATTGAAAGTTAGGATATTGAAATATAAAGAGATTAAACAATTTATTAAAAGTGACTATCAAACATGCCATAGCACAGGAGATTGAACCTAAGAAGTCTGATTTCTGCATGCAGACTCTTAAAAACAGCACAACAATTATTCCCACCTGAAAACTTGGTTGCCGCATTTGGGGACCAGCAGAAGAGTGTAATTAGATTGCAGCGATTTTGAAGGACATAATGTGAAATGAGGCTGAAGAGTGAGATTAGAAACAGATTGTGGATGGCCTACAATGTCTTACTGCAGAGTTTAGAAATTCACTCAATAAGCAATACTCAGTGACTGTTAAATATGAGGAGAGGGAGTGCAACAATCAGATGCATGTCTTAAGAAGATAACCATAGAGGAAGTGTGGCATCAGAATGGAAAAAAACATTTAGTCAGGCTGAGAATTGTGGAAAGTATTAAAATAGTTTACATGTGATTTGAAAAAATGAAATCAAGGCAGTAGGGATAAACTTTAAGAAGCAAGAACTGATTTAAATGGCATTGTAATGACAGAATCTGCAACTCTGTTTTATGTGTAGAAAATGGTCCAAGGGCAGTTAATTACATTAACAAAAGCTTGTTAAAGTTTACTGCATGGTGGGCCTTGTTCTAAGATTCAGTCAATTAATACTCTCAAAACCCAAGAATAACGTACTATTATTATCCATTACAGAGGTGAAGAAACCGAGGCAAACAACAGCTAAATACTTTGCTCTAAACCGTCCAGCTAGTAGGAGTTGGTTTTGAACCCAATTAGTTTCTTTGATATGAAAGGGTTATTAGAAGGGTCTTATTAGAAGGATTGCAATGAATTCAATTCATACTCCCAAAACAGGACAAGTAATATGTTGTTATGGCTTGGAGAATATTGTGAAATGTTATTATGACAGACACATTACCAGGAGAAAACTGGCAGGTGGCCCAAAGAGATACTGACTAGGCAGGTTTAATCTGTGTGAATTCGCCAAGTGTAGTTTTAACCCTCCATCTTTAAGGCACAGAAACTTGATATTAAGTCTCCCCAAAGTAATCAAATTGAAGAATTCTAATTCATAATAACAAAGCTTATGATAAAAGGATACATGTCACAATGTCAATTCATTGTTTTACAAGGATAAATATAATTCTTAGAATCAGATCAGCTTCACTGTCAATCTCTCACTCTTAATCAGGCTTCATGGGGAGCCAAATTATACTTGGCATTTTTCTTAGTGAACATGGAAATAGAGCAAATTGCTTCAGTTATATGACACATAAGCAACATCAAGTGTTCTCTATAATTGGGATTCCCCTACCAGGAAGATGAGAGTCAAATTAACCTGGAGGGAAACAATCTCCCTGTGGGAATCTTCAGCTGAGTGGTGCCATTCCATATATAGACGACTCTCATATTCTTTATTTGCTGAGCACTGCCATCCACAATGACTCTTTCATGCACATAATTGCATAATTATATATTTAAATACCATTCTATTTAGTATACGTGCTACATGTATGTACTGTAATACCATGTTTCCCCGAAAATAAGACCTGGTTTACATTAAGGTTTGCTCCAAAATTCACATTAGGGCTTATGTTCATGTAGGGAATTCCCACCCATTCTTAGGATTTTTTTTTTTTTTTTTTGCTTTCCCGTTTCCGAATCCAGAGATATAAACTGTTTTCTGTTTTCCACGATGAATTGTTTCTACAAAGTGATGGCCGATACTACCAGCCACCTGGGTTCAAGGAGCCGATTTTTCCCGATTTCCCGACCAACTTTTCTCGGGATTAGGGAATGGGAAAGTGAAGAATATTCCTGAGAATGGGCGGGAATTCCCGCCTGGAAACCCTAGTGATAAATAGGAAAAATGTCTAAGAGATACATTGTGAGTAGTAGGTTTATTTTCCATTGTGGGTATTACTGGGTTCAAGGAGCCGAGTTTCCCGATTTCCCAACCAATTTTTCTCAGGATTGGGAGACCGGAAAGCAAAAAAAAATTCCTGAGAACGGGCAGGAATTCCCGCCTAGTAACCCTATGTTCAGAGGACATCATCCTGAACAATAAAGCTACATTTTTTTTTTCCAGTTAGGTCTTGTTTTCAGGGAAATACAGTATACAGTAACATGGTCATTTACAATACAAACTGGCCTTCATCCATCTCTATTCTTTTCCATTGTATGTTAATTTAGAGTGTAGAGTCAAGCCTTCAGTCTTATTTTCTCATTTCCAAAAGCTTACTCCATGAAGGCACCTTTTATCCTAGGAAGTACCATTTGTAATTAGGTCGGATTCACAGATCTTGATACTGAGTTACCAAGGAGTTTTTCATCTGAAAGAGTCTAGCCAGAATTTTAGATTTTAAAATGGAGCCCAAGCAACGTCACAATATTATCAGTGAAAGAAAAATATAATTCAATAAAATTATGTTAACAACTCTTGCAACATTCATATCAAATACATTTTACACATAGTCTTTTAACATTTATAATAATTTTATATGATGGTAACAGATGAGGAAACACATTTTGTTTTGTTTTTTACATACTTAGGAAATGGAAGTTATTGAGGTATATGTATACTATTGAGCTGAAATCCAAGTCATCTGGTTCCAAAGTGTACAAACTGTCCAACACACCAGACACAGGGACATGAACTCTTCACAAAACCCAATTGTGATGATGTGAGTCAGTATTAATAATTGGATTGATTACCTCACTCCTCACACTTGTTCTTAAATTTATGCAATGTTATATTTACCCTATTTCATTTTATTTTGTTTTATTTTATTTTATTGTACTTTTATTAGTGGTTGTCCTAGATAGTTTGCAGTATTTTACTCTATTTTATGAATTATGAAAACATGACTTAGAGAAAGAAGTTGGACAGCCTCAGTCCAAACATGAACGCGCATTTCAAACGCCATGGATGAACTATTTATCTCCTTTGCTTACTTGAAAGGATGAAATGAGTCTGTTAGAGTCTCTTCAGGAGAGTACAGCCAAATGTGATGCTGACCGTTGTCCTTTTCATGAGGACAATGTTCTATAGAAAGGATACAGCAATGCCTCAGACTCAAGAGGCTCATATTTTATACACACTATGAAATAAAAGAAAAATGCATCTGCATAATGGAATTAAAACTTTATTACATGTTTGGCAGGGTCCAGAACTCTGGCTAATTCCCTATAGAGCATGGTAACGTCTAATGCATCCTAATTTTAATGGTTTACTTAGCGGTGCTATTTATCTGTGGCAACTGTATTATATGCCTCATAATGGAAATCAATTACCCAATTATGTGTGGCCTAAGATTAAACTCATCACTTCACTATACACATGGGTAGGCAGATTATTTAGGCTGTTAGAAGGAGAATGAAGCCAAGGCAAAATATTCACAGATAAATGTTTCTCTTTCAACAAATGTCAGTTTTACAATTTTACATCATCAACCTACTCCTCTCCCACTTGTGAATCATAATTTAGTTAGTGTTGAGAAAAGAACAAACAGCTAACACTTGTGTGTTATAAAAGTGTAATTTAGCACACAGTGCCAAATTTCTTGAAACAGAAACTTCCTGAAAAGATGAAAAATAGTTATAATTAGTCATCAAAGATTTGAATGGTTTGATTTACTGAAAACTCTTTCATAGGAATTATTACCATTTTATTGTGTATATGCTAATCAATTATTTACATGATAAGTGATAATATTCAAACTCAAGATCTAGTCTCTAGTTAAAATCAGGTGGTTCTTTCCAGTTGATTCATTGGCACACCATTCAGTATTAGACCACCTATTTACATAAGGTGAATAAATGGTAACTTAATTTCAATGCATACTTGAAACTTTATACTCTGAGTTGTATATGACAGTGACTAGTTTGAGAAATACTTGCATTCAAAAAGCATTTGCCATCATCTTGTTAATAGGCCCTGTTGCTTTAAATCTACAAGGAATGCAAATAACTGATAATTCTGCACTCATTAAGGAAATCTCCATTGACTTATTTCAGTTAAATGTTCCAACAGGCATGTTTAGCACTTCTTTTGGGATTGGCAAAGTTTCCAAAGCCTGTAAATTAAAGTTCTGCAGAGTGCTATCAAATATGCATAATGAAACCCTAGATGTAAATTAAGAAGATTTATATGGCTGCATTCTGCTTACGTTATTCAATAGCAATGCCTCGCAAGTTTTTATGAAGTAAAGAGTGTTTTTTTTCTTGAATTCCATTTTAAATGGTCACTATGGATTCACTCTTATATTACTTGCTTCACCCATCATAGAATGAATTGTGATTTTAAATCTATAATTCAGCCTAAAGGTTCATCACACAACAGTCAAATTACATGGTACTCCATGCATACCACTGCAAAGAAGTGGTCTAAAGATATACGAGCAGCTTAAGCAGATTCAGAGATAATTGTACACCATTTATATTAAAGTCCTTTCAAAACACTAAACAGAAATTATATGACACTCAATTTCCTTTTTCTTTTAGACATAGAGATGCTCGTCTTACCATATTATCTCTGAAATTTGAAGAATGTTATAAGTTTGATGAGAAATGTTAAGATCTATTAAGAGGGATATGTGAATTTTATCTACATAGCAACAATTCACTACTGCATATAATTGGTCTATTCTAACATTGGAAGTGTGAACCCGACTCCTTGTCATATATTGTTTTATATAACAGTTAAGCAACAAAATAGCATCTAAACCTTTGAATCATACTCTGCCATTAGAATAAAACCGTGTGAAAAAAAGAATAGAGACAAATAGGAGAATTTGGCATTCCATTTAAAGAAGCTATTCTAAATTCTTGTGAATAAAGGGTACTAAGGGTGGGTGCCAAGCAGAATTAAGGATTAATGTTAAAGATTAAAAATATGTCTAACAAGTTTAGGAACTACTTATATCATTGAATGTTTATGTCTCCGTGCATCAGGAAATAAATACTATGTCCCACCTAAGAATATCAGATCATTTTCTAACCAAAAATTAACTTTTACTGGCACAAATTAGAAATAATCATTTTTCTCTTAATATATGTTTATTTCCAATTTATCTCAGGGCATGCATAGCACACCAGAATTAATTTCATATTAAGTGTTTTTTTCTTTAAAGAAAGAAGTTTTAAAACAGGCTGAATGATCATAAAAATCCATTAATATCAAAGTGTTCACACACTTTATATGAACTCTTCTTCAAACATTGAGACACATACTTTCCATTTAACTTTTGCTCTTACAACAAAAACATTGTCTTTTCAATTCACTTTAAATATGTCTATCTGCTGTTTTGAAGGAAGGTTGTAGTCACTGTGGCAAAAAGGAATAGCTGGGGAATCTTAACCCCAGCCTATTATTGAAAGCACTCTTCAATCTACTCTATCTAAATGAGAATATTTTAGTAAGATCATTACACTTTTCATAATTTAAAGTGCATTACTTTAATTAAAAAATAAATACCTTTTATTAACATTTTCACAAAAGGATTTATTTTAAATGAAAAGTTACATGATTAATAAAACAAATGATATAACTTAGGCTTTTTGTTGTGTACCACATTTGTTCAAGCAAGAGATTCCAGTGTTTCTATTAGAGATCTGCTGCAGTTCCAGTCATTGAGCTTTGCATCCTTACAGCCAAAGTTATTTGTTAGATGGATTGGACTAATTTACTCCAAAGATTCTGAGGACATTTGCTAGAGCAACCAGAAAACAAATTCACTCATTTCTTTATAACTCTTCAACTTGTGAGGAGAGACTGGAATTCCAGTACCAAATGGGAAAGAGAGAAAGAGATATGGAGATGGAAATGACAGAGATGAAAGATATGATTTGATTATATACAGAGGGTGCGAAAAATATACATACACATTTTAAGAAAGGGAAAAATGATTAAAATTGTAATACTCAATATATACTGATAACAAAAGATGAATACAAGTCACGTTTGACTTCTGCAATTACAAAAGGTGCTCTAAGTGGTTACCACCAGCGTCCAGACAGTTCTGAATACGGAGAACTACTGCTTGAGCAACGTTGACAAAAGTGTCCACTTGTATACATTTTTTTGGTATGCCTGGTATATATATATAGATATCTCTATATCTCTATATAGATAGATATAGATATAAGTATAGAGCTATAAAGATATAGATATATAGATATGGATCTGTAGATATATCTTGCCTTCCTTTCTCTCTCTAGATATAGATATCTATATATCTGTATATAGAGATATATCTAGATATAGATATAAATGTCGAGCTATGGCTAGATATCTATATCTATATAGATACATAGATATATAGATATGTATCTGTAGATATGTATCTGTAGATATGTATCTGTAGATATGTATCTGTAGATATGTATCTGTAGATATGTATCTGTAGATATGTATCTGTAGATATATCTATATATCTATGTATCTATATAGATATAGATATCTAGCCATAGCTCGACATTTATATCTATATCTAGATATATCTCTATATACAGATATATAGAAATCTATATCTAGAGAGAGAAAGGCAAGGAGACTAAGAAAAGCAAGATCATCATTTGATTAATATTATGTGTCAACTTGGTTGGGCTATGTTGCCCAGATATTTGGTGAAACATTATCATCATCATCATCATCATCATCATCATTATTATTATTATTATTATTGAATAGTAACATTTAAATCGGTGGACTTTGAGTAAATCAGATTACTCTCCACAATGTGGGTGGGCAGGTCTACTCAATAAGTCGAAGGCCTTAGAACAAAAATTGACCTCACCTGAGCAAGAAGAAATTCTGCTAACAGACTCCCTTTGGACTTGGACTGCAACTCTTCCCTGGGTCCCCACACATCTTGTTGGTTCTGTTTCTCTGCAGAACCTGCTACTACATAATTAGATTTTTTTCTGTCGTATCAAATGCCTGAAGCCGTATCTATTTCTCAGTTACCTGAGATTAAATCTCCTTTTTGTTAAAATAACTTGGCTTGATTTTCTCATTTGTAGCTGAAGGAATTCTGATATATTTTGTGTACTTTGAAAGAAGAAGAGTAAGAAAGGAAAAGTTCTTAACTTATAAATACTAACAGATGTCTGTAAAATGTCAAAGTAAAACTAATTTACTCTCTGAGCCTCAGCTTTTTCATCTGCTAACTGAATGTAATTATAAAGAATTATTTTGAGATACAAAAATAATATGTGCTCTAATGTGTTGTAAACTATAAAATATGATAAAATACAAATTGTTAGTCAATTTAAAGAAAATTTTGGGATTTTGCTTACATATTATTAAAATAAAAATTTTCAAATTATCATTTTATTTATTTTATGATTCTTTGTAATTCTCATAGTTTACATAGTAATTAAATAGAAAAATATTTAGGAATACTGTAAGACATCTCTAAAATACAATAAATGAATAGTTAAATAATCGAAAATTTTTGTGGTATGCAATTATGTTATTAACGGGGTTTTCATGTAATGGTGCAAAAATTATGTCACGCAGCCTTAGGATTTATTTTTATAGTTGGTGGAATTGTGTTTTTCCTAAGGTGTGTTCAGTATTGAGCATCAGTCTCCAAAGATTTTCTGCAGATAAATAAAGCCTTTATGGATGTACATAGCATATCAATATGCTTTATGAAATGTTTTTTTTTCTGAGAACTCCTCTAACTAAAAAAAAAAAAAAAAAAATAGTTTAAGTGTTTTTAACCCAATGTGCTCCAAATTTATAGGAACATGCATGTTTTTATTCACATGATATACTGTATCGTTTTCTTGAATTATGTTATGGAAAACACAATTCACAACCAAAACCTAGTAGTAGGTCTACCTTCATACCAGGCACTTATGAATTTAGTGGCAAATCTGGAACTACTGAATTTTGCACAATTATATATTTCTGTACCATTCTACAGACTAGATTCCACTCATATATTTAGTAAGTCCTGTGTTAAATCTATACTCAAGAAATGAAGGAAAAAGTTGAAAGGACAGACACAATAACTTAATTCTAGGATTACTCTGTGTGTGTGTGTGTGTGTGTGTAAGATGGAAAGATACATAAAGGGAAGAAGAAAGAATAGATAAATTAAAGATGTAAGCTCTCCTCTATAGAAATCTGAGAAATGTTTGAGAATTGTCAGTAAGACTCAGGTGACAGGGAAAAATAGATCTAATTTTTAAATACAGAGTTTACAAAATCAAATCAGAAAACTGATTAGTAAATAGCATCATTCCTCGATCTACTTAAAACCATGTAAATTAAAAAATAGAGGATCCTAACAGAAAAAATCAATTATTTACATTGCACAAGGAAAACTCTTCTCAAATTAATTATCATTTCTTGTTGTTATCAAAATTATTTTCAAATTTAGGTTATGCTTAATATTATTACAGAAATATATTTTCAATGATACAGATCTCATAAGATATTTGTGTATGTACACTCATAGACATATTGTTTTGTTGTTGTTGAATCATGCTTATAGGTTTGATTTATTTTTTGTATTTTAGAAATCAAAAATTTTAAGTGAGTTGAATTATTTCTTTTGGTAATGATAACCTCCCAAATAAATCAATACTGTTGCTGTATTAGTCACATATATTCAATAAAATGACTCCATACACCTATCCAGGAGTATAAATATTACAAAACCCCAAATTCCAAAGGAATCTAAACATTTAATTTAAAAGGTCACCATCTCAACAGTCATTTATCTGAATGTCAATGCCTGGTCTCAGTGGTCATTGTCTACACAGATAAAGTGATAAGATATTACCAAAATAAATTATTTTCCTATTTACAGTTGACAACTTCTAGAGATTATGGCACAACTATCTTCAACACAAAAACAGAACTGATATTTTAAATATGCAAAATAACTCATATATTGGTAGTGTGGAAAAGATGTCTTAGTTGTTTCTTCAATTAGTTATAGAACGAGCCATAGTCAATTTCCTAGCACGTAGTACTGAGTGAAAGGTGAGGGGGAAGGAATTTCAAAGTAAAATATGTCACCTGTGTAATTATTTTAAATTATTGATAACCACAATCAATAACCAAAACTATATTTTTGAGAATCAAATGAAATTATACATATGCAGCTGCTCTGCAAATTAAGTTTCCATGTAATTAAATTAAGATGGTGTTTTATTTTAATACTATTATGTTAGAGTTAGTCAGTTGATACAGTAAAAGCCATTAATGATAGTTGTCTTCTAGACTGATAATTTTGAGATGCATGCGTATGTAGCTTTTAACTTAATGTGTATAATTTTGTTAGCACTTGTAAATAAAGTTACTGATATTTTGACTTAACTCCTTAATTTGCCTCTTATGCTGTGTGTAAATTCACATACAATTATTAAATTTTCTGATGCTCACCTGCCTGAAATGTAAAAAGGGAGATTAAAAACCAACCTAAACTGTGGTTTGGAGATCATGTAATTAAATATATATATATATATATACATATATATATATATATATGTATATATATATATATATATATATATATTTAATTTATATATATATAAATTATATATATATATATCATATATATACATATATATATATATATATAGAGAGAGAGAGAGAGAGAGAGAGAGAGCCTAGTATATATTAGATTACTTATAATACAGTAGTTAATAATTTTTCAATAAATGTTTGGATATATATATATTCACCTAGGTGGTGCTAGCACATAAATGACCAGTATTTTTGAAAGGACAAAGTGAAGTCAAGTACAAAATACTATTCTGGTGCAAAAGTAATTGTGGTTTAAAATGTGAAAAATAATTCCAAAAAACACACTACTTTTGCACCAACCTAATACATGGCTTTTCTGAGTAACAATACCAATTTTGATACTAATCTTTAAGAAAGCCACCTTTACTGCTCTGACTTGGCTGTCTATTTCTCTTCTTTTGTTCCCTCTGTTCCAGCTAAAATATGCCTTTCTGATGCATGGGGAACACACCAAGCATATTTCTGCCTTGGGGCTCATAACTCAATTCTTCATTCCTTAGACCAGGAGTCTGCACACTTTTCTATAAAATGCTAGACAGTATTTTTTCTGGCTGTGAGGGCCACACGGTATTTGTAGGGACTCTGCCCCTAAAATCAGCCAGAGGTGCAGCTGTGTTTACCATTTACAAAATAGGCTGGTTGGGGGGACGCTGGGAGTTGTGCTATATGTGGCCTTCAGTACTTGTTTTGTCAACACCTGGTTTAGACTGCTCTTCTTCAAATACTTGCACATGACTTGCTCCCTCACCTCCTTTAAGTCTTTTTTTTCAAATTCCACCCTTTCATATGTATTATATTTACAATTGCAAATGACCCCATCTATCACCGACACTAACTTTCCCCTTCCCTAATTAAGTGTTTTTCCATAATATTTATCGCTTTCTAATAGATTATGTACTTTACAGTAGTCCCTCCTTATCTGACGTTTCACATTCTGTGTGTGGTTTACTACTTGTGGTCAACCGCAGTCCTAATCATTAAATGGAAAATTCCAGAAATCGGCAACCCATACGTTTTAAAGTGTGCTGTTCTGAGTAGGGTGATGAACTCTCGAGCCATTCCGCTCTGTGAATCATCCATTTGCCCAGTGAATTCAAGCTGTAGACACTCCCGACCAGTTAATGACTAAGTAGCCATCACAGTTATCAGGTTGACTGTCCACAGTGACACAGTGCTTGTGTTCAAGTAACCCTTATTTGACTTAATAATGGCCCCCAAGTGCAAAGTAGTGACACTGGAATTGGGATAGCTCAAAGAGAAGCTGTAAAGTGCTTCCTTTAAATGGAAAGGTGAGTACAGTACAATAAGATACTTTGAGAGCGACCATATTCACATAACTTTTATTACAATCTATTATTGTAATTGCTCTATTTTATTATTATTGTTGGTACTCTATTTCTGTGCCTAATTTATAAATGTTACCATAGGTATGTCTGTATGTATGTATAGGAAAAACACGGTATAGATAGGGTCCGGTACTATTTCTGGTTTCAGGCATCTACTGAAGGGGTTGGAATGTATCCCCCACGGGTAAGGAGTGGTGAGCTACTGTATTGACTTTGTTTTAAGTTATCTGTATCTTACCTATTGAAATGTTCCATGAAGGCTAGGATTTTTTTTTTCTTTTTTTCTATTTCTAATAATCTGTTTATCCAGTGTCAAGTATAGTACCAGACTCATAGTAATTGCTCCATAAATATCCATCTCAGTGTTCAGAGACTGATGAGAGATGAGTTAACACTACATAGGGAATATATTAAGAGAAAGACAGACATATATTAAAAGAAAGACAGAGAGACATAGGCAGGGGGGCTGACTGGGGACAGTGATGTGGAATCTGCCAATGATACTATGCATCTGTGATTGCTGAGGCGGCTGTAGTTGGAATCGGGATTGCTCTAGCCCTTTCTTTAGCTGCCAGATTCAGTGATGCATGCTATTAAACTCTAACTTGAATTTTCTTATCTGTTAAATGGTGACACTCAGTGAAAACCTCCAATCATTCGGTATCAAAAATCTTAAACATCCTAACTTTATTCCCCGCTGACATGTCAGATCTGTCTTCAGGATGCTGCTGGACAGAGAAATCCATGTGCCAGGAAACAAGGGCCTTTGGAAAGCATACCACAAGACGTCAAGAGATGGGAAATAAAACATCAGAGGAGCCCTTTTTGGAAAACACCTCTGACATAAGGATGATGGTCACAGTGGCATGCATGCTCTTTTGCTCTTTTTTTCTGATAATGATGTCCCTTTACAGGCCTCGTCTAAAGGCAGGGTTTGTTATAGTGAAAAGGATCTGGACTTGAGAGGTGTGGTGTAGGAAGTCATTTCGGAAGTGGACTGACATCATAAAAACCAAGAAAATTTCTGAAGACTTTGTGACTGATGTGTCAATATGAGAGCCTCAGAGTCTGCAGGAATCTCAGGTGGAGGAAAGGACTGTGATGCTACAACAAGTACGATTCATTTGTAGACATTTGGGGTGATCGCTCAGTTCTTTTTCTCACTAAGCCATTGACAAATTTAGGTCTCTTCTCAGACTAATGAAAATAATCTCACATTAATTATGACTGGTACATGCTCAAAGTGGAAAACTCCTTGTAGAAAATAAACTGCTCTTTTGTTTTATGAAAGGAGAGTATTGGGATGTGTACTTTAAATAAATTAAAATTATTATTTGAGAAAAAATTCATACATAATATGCTATTTGTTAAAGTATGAATATGGTGCTATGTTTTAAAATAAATTATGGATTAAAAACAAAAAATAAACAAAGAAGGAAAGAATGAAAAATGAGAAGAACTGCATATTTGGGGCACTTATTATTTACTTTTTTATTATTTACAAAAGGAGGGTTAAAAGTAAACAATAACTAGTAAAAAATAAATAGATTCAAAGATCCTCTCATACTCAGTATTCTGTAATTCTACATCAAACAACTATGCCTCCTCAAGGATCTATGTTGCTATTTCAACGGTTTAACAAAAATATTAATATTGGGCATCACATTTTTTTTCACATAATTCAATTTTAAAGGATAAAACAAAACTTTAAAAAATGTTTTTCACTTAATGAACTGATAACATTAGAATTTAGTCAGCAAGTGTTAATGAGAACTACAATGTACTGCAGAAAATGGAAGCTGTGGGTCAAAGGGATGGATCGTAAACACAGTTTTGAGTTGAAGTCTATTGAAGATGTGTCCCTACAATTCAATACAATTGAACTGAATATCAGGATTCATCCAGAAGTCTAAAGCCTGAGTATCTAGATGATTGGTGGAACTTTTCTAATCTTCCATATGTTATAAATCGGTCTTGCATTTTAATGTATGCTCACTAGAATGATGATCTATCAAATGTCATCTATGGGATTTAATTTAGCACTTAGATAAATAATGCAAAGGAATTTTAAAATTCCTTTTTCTTAATACATTTGGTTAATTTTTCAATTACAGTTGACATACAATATTATATTAGTTACAGGTGTACAGCATAGTGATTAGAAGTTTCTATAACTTAAAAAGTGGTCACCCTGATAAATCTACTATCCATCTGATACCATACATAGTTATTACAATATTATTGGCTGTACTCCCTATATTGTATTTTACATCCCCATGCTATTTTGTAACTATCAACTTGTACTTCTTAATCCTTTCCCCCCTTTCATTCATCCCCCAAATCCCTCTCCTATCTGGCAACCATCAAAATGTTCTCTGTACTCATGAGTTTTTTTGTTCACTTATTTATTTTTTATATTCTACATATTAGTGAAATCATATGGTATTTGTCTTTCTATGTCTGATTTACTTCAGTCAGCATAATACCCTCTAGGTTCATCCATGTTGTTGTAGATGGCAAGATTTAATTCTTTTCTATGGCTGAGTAATGTTCCACTATATATATATGACTTCTTTATCCAATTATTTATTGATGAACAATTAGGTTGCTTCCAGATCTTGGCTATTTTAAATACTGCTTCAGTGAACATAAAGATATATGTCTTTTTGAATTAGTGCTCTGGGTTTCTTTGGATGAATATCCAAGAAATGGAAATACTGGGTCCTTCTTTTTCTCTTGTTATAGCCTTTGTTTTAAAGTCTATTTTGTCCAGTATAAGTATTGCTACATCAACTTTTTGTTTGTTTGTTTCTATTTTCATGAATTATCTTTTTTCATTCCTTTACTTTCAGTCTGCGTGTGTCTTTTGATCTGAAATTAGTCTCTTGTAGATAGTATATATGTGTAAGGGTCTTGCTTTTTTATCCATTGAGCCTCCTAATGTCTTTTGAATGGAGCATTTCACCATTTACGTTTAAACTAATTGTTGATAAATATGTACTTATTGACATTTTATTATTCATATTTTTGATATTTTTCCCTTCTTTTACTTAAAGATGTCCCTTTTATATTTCTTGTAACAGTGATTTGAGGGTGATGAACTCCTTTAGCTTTTCCTAATCTCATTTACTTTCCTTCAATTCTAAATGACAGCTTTGCTGGATAGAGTAATTTTGGTTGTAGGGCCTTGCTTTTTCATCACTGTGAATAGTCCGGGTCAATACCTTCTGCCCTGCAAAGTTTCTGTTGAGAAAATAGCTGACAATCTTATGGGAGCTTCCTTGTAGGTAACTAACTGCTTTTCTCTTGCTGCTTCTAAGATTCTCTTTGTCTTTAACCTTTGCCACTTCAATTATGATGTGTCTAGCTGTGGGCTTCTTTGGGTTCATCTTATCTGAGAATCACTTTGTCTCCTAGGCTTGTATGTCTGTTTCCTTCATCAGGTTAAGGAAGTTTCCTATCATTATTTCTTCAAATAGGTTTCAACTCCTTGTTCTCTCACTTCTCCTTCTGGTACCCTGATGATATTAATGTTGGTACTCTTGATGTTGTCCCAGAGGGCACTTAAATGAGCTTTATTTATTTATTTATTTATCTATTTATTTATTTATTGGGGGGGCTTATTTATTTATTTTTGTTGTTGTTGTTGTTGTTCTGTTGGTTGTTTTCTTTTACCTTATCCTCCAAATTGCTGATTTGATCCTCTGCTTCATCTAATCTACTGTTGATTACCTCTAATGTGTGGTTCACTTCAGTTATTGTATTCTTTATTTCTGACTGGTTCTTTTTTTATGTTTTCTATCACCATTTTTATATTTCCTATCTTTTTGTTGAAGTTCTCGCTGAGATCATTGAGCATCCTTATAACCAATGTTTTGAACTTTGCATGTGGTAGATTGCTTGTTTCCATTCAGTTTCTCCCTTTAAAGATTTTTCTTAAAATATAGCTAACATACAATATTATATTAGTTTCAGAGGTATGTCATAGTTATTCAAAAACTATCAACCTAAAGAAGTGATCCATAAGTCCAGCAACCATCTGACCCCATACAATGCTATCACAATATTATTGATTATATTCCCTATGCTATACTCTACATCATAATGACTTGTTTTATACCTGGAAATTTGAACCTCTTATTCCACTTCACCTTCTTCCCTTTTTATTTTTTTTTAAATTACAGTTGACATTAATAAAAAACTAACAATGTAAAATATGTTATGTTACTTTCAAATGTATAATATAGGGCTGAGAGAGTTATATAATTTATGAAGCAATCCTCCTGACTAGTCTAGTATCCACTTGGCACTACACATGTTATTGATTACATTTCCTATGCTTTACTTTACATCCCAATGACTATTTCATAATTACTAATCTTTACTTCTTAATCCTATCACCTTTTTTACCCTGCCCCACAATTCCCCTTCCATCTGGCAATCATCAGTTTGTTCCCTGAATCTACGAATCTATTTCTGTTTCATTTCTTCACTTATTTTGTTCTTTAGATTTCACACATAAGTGAGATCATATGGTAGCTCTCCATCTCTGTCTCATTTATTTCACTTAGCATAATATCTTCCAGGTCCATCCATGCTGTCACAAATGATAACATTAAATTATATTTTATGGCTGAGTAATATCCATATATATATATATATATATATATATATATGCCACCTCTTTATCCAGTCTATTGATGGGAACTTAGGTTGCCTGTATATTGTGGCTATTGTAAATAATGCTGCACTGAATATAGGGGTGCATATAGTTTTTGAATTAGTTTTTTGGATTTCTTCAGATAAATACCCAGCAGTGAAATTTCTGGGGCATAGGTAGTTCTAGTTTTAATTTTTTGAGGAACCTCCATACTGTTTTCCAGAGTGGCTGCACCAATTTACAATCCCACCAACAGTGCATGAAGATTTCCTTTTCTCCATAACCTTTCCAACACTTGTTGCTTGGTGATTTATTGATGATCGCCATTCTGACAGGTGTAAAGTAATATCACACTGTGGTTTTAATTTGCATTTCTATGATGATTAGTGATGTTGAACATCTTTTCATATGTCTATTGGTCATATGTATGTTCTCTTTGGAAAAATATCTATTTAGGTCCTCCACCCATTTTTAATTGGATTGTTAGTTTTTAGGGTGTTAAGTTACATGAGTTCTTTATAAATTTCACATTAACACCTTATTGAATATATCATTGGTTAATATCTTCTCCCATTCATCAGGATATCTTTACATCTTGTTAATGGTTTCCTTTGCTGTGCAAAAACTTTTTAGTTTGATGCAGTCTCATTCGTTTATTTATTTTTCCCTTGCCCAAGGTGACATATCAGAGAAAATATTACTAAGGCAATATCAGAGAGTTTACTGACTGTTTTTTTCCAGGAGATTTATGGTTTTGGGTCTTACAGTTAAGTCTTTAATCCATTTTGAGTTTATTCTTGGTGTGAAAAAGTGTTCTAGTTTTGTATTTTTACACATATCTGTCTAGTTTTTCCAACACCATTTATTGAATAGACTGTTTTTACTCCACTGTATATTCTTGACTCCTTTGTCATAGAGTAATTGACCATATAGGCATGGGTTTACTTCTGGGCTTTCTATTCTGTTCCATTGATCTGTGTGTCTGTTTTTTATGGCAGTTCCAGGTTGTTTGGATTACTATAGCCTTGTGATATAGTTTGATATCAGATAGAGTAATACCTGCAATTTCATTCTTCTTTCTCAAGACTGCTGTGGCTATTAGGGGTCTTTTATGGTTCTGCATAAATTTTATTTGTTCTACTGTGAAAAAAGAAAGCCATTGGTATTTTGATAGAGATTGCATTGAATCTACAGATTGCTTTGGGTAGTTGGACATTTTAATGGTGTTAATTCTTCTTATCCATGAGCAGAGTATATGCTTCCATTTACTTACATCTTCTTCAATTTATTTCTTCAGTGTCTGACAATTTTCTAAATAAAAGGTTGTTTAGTTTTTGTTTCTGTTTGTTTGTTTGTTTATTTTTACTTTCTGGTTAAATTTATCCCTAGGTATTTTATTTTTTTGATGCAATTGTAAATTGGATTCTCTTCTTAATTTCCCTTTCTGATAATTCATTATGGAAATGCAACTAATTTCTGCATATCAATTTTTATCCTGCTATTTTACTGAATTAATTTATCAATTCTAATAGTTTTTTTTTTAATGGAATCTTTGGGGTTCCCTCTGTATAGTATCATGTCATCTACAAATAATGAGTTTCATTTTGTTTAGTTCTTTTTTTCTGGAACTTTGTTCTTATCTTTCTTTTAGAACATGTTGCTTTGTTTCCTCATTTTGGCTGCCTCCCTGTGTTTGTTTCTATGTATTAGGTAGAGCTGCTATGTCTCCCAATCTTAGTCAAGTGGCCTTATGTAGTAGGTGTCCTGTGGGGCCCAGTGGTGCAGTCTCCCTGGTCACTTGAGCCAGGTGCTCCAGGTTGTTTCCCTTGTATGGGTTGTGTGTGCCTTCCTACTGTAGTTGAGCCTTGATTGCTGTTTGCTGTCAATGGGAGGATTGACCCTCCCATTGTTCCTTAAAACCAAATTCATATATTCCTAAGGAAAGAACACATTTTTTCTTTAGCACTGTATTATATTGCTAATAATATGTTCTGGCATATGACTTTAAGAAAGTTCTACTACTCCTACTGGTTCATCTGAAGGACAGAATTGTAATCTTCTTGCTAAAGAGAGATAATAATCTAATATTTTTTATGAGGACAGATCTTAATTGAACTAAACTGAAAGTAAAATTTTAATTAGAAAGGAATTTTTACGTTGTCACATCAAGAATTCATTCAATTTAGGCTAGTGCCAGATTTGTAATTTTCCTCATTTATTTTGTGAATGTGCCTCTTCTTAAGGATAATTCTCAACTGCATGATAATAATAATGTAATATTTTAATCTCATTGACAGTGGTAAATATTGTGATTAACTAGATATATTTTTGGATCTGCAGTTATGGTGCACAATTACTCAACAATAACAAACCAATTCATTTATTGGAATTAAATTTGAGTCATGATTATGAATGTATTGGAGGAAGAGAGAATAATTTAAGTGACCATGCATAGAATATTTAAGTGAAAAATGTATACATTTGATATGACTCATTTACCCCTTTTCAATAAATTCAACTTAATTTTAAACATTCCTTTTTATGTGTCATGGAAAATTTGAAGTGCAAAGAGCTATTGAAAACTGTGGCTGGATACTTAATATACATTTTTTCTGTAATGGAAAAAGAACACTACTTCAATAAAAACAAAATGATTTGTAAGTTTGTCTTACATTTGGGAATATTTTCATTAATACAAACTCAAGCTGTTAGAACATATCCAATGTCCCTCTCTTGAATGCTAAATGTTTTGCAAATTTTAGCCATAGAAGAAATGAAATCCTGCCTAATAGACCTGAAAAACTAAATAAAAGACTGGAAGACAATGATATGAAAATTGCATATCAAAAAGTCAATTGTCTTATTTGTGTCCTTATGTCAAAAGCTTAATAAGTTTAGAGATAAAAAGTAGAATATCTTCTCTGGCTTTAGATGAATGAAAAACATGGGAAGAGAGATTTTCCTTCCTTAAGAGATGAAACGAGAAGCCACCAACTGTTGTACAAGGTATTTCCAAAATTTTCATCTCTCAAATGCCTCAAATACAAAATATATAAAATACTTATAAATCAATAGGACAGGCAACTGAATAGAAAAAAAGGCAAGAATCACACAGTAATTTTATAAGAAAGTTTTTAAATAAATGATAAACATGTAAATGTATTAAACGTCATTAGTTATATGGTATGTGCAAAAATGTCTCATTAATTACATTGAATTCCTGTCACTTTCTCATCATTGTCCTGTCCGTATTTCCTCCACGTTTATACAAGCTCAGATGTTTCAGCTATGTTAATTTCATCAAGACAAGGTAGGTCTTTCAGTTAAGGTATGTGACTCAGAGTAAAGAAGCACAGAGCATGGGTTGTTTAACACAGTGAATTTCTAGATTATCAATTCCAAATTACATTCTACCTAAAACATACTTACCTGAGAATGAGTGGCTAAGGAATAATACATGATCTCCTTCTCATCTTGTCTTTCACAGCTACTCTACCTACCCCACAGCGTAGAAGATCTATATCTATCAATTAAATTATTTTACTATGATGCATTGCCTTGTTTTCTTAACGCGCCAAAGAAATGATTTAAAGTCACAATACTAATGTGAGCAAAGATTCCGTTAGTAAAGAACATATAAAATCTGAAAGGCAAAAATCTTCTCCCATTCAGTCGGTTGCCTCTTTATTTTGTCGATGGTTTCTTTTGCTGTGCAGAAACTTTTAAGTTTCATATAGTCCCATTTGTTTATTTTAGCTTTTACTTCCATTGCTTTTGGAGTCAAATTCATAAAATGCTCTTTGAACCCAAGGTCCATAAGTTTAGTACCTATGTTTTCTTCTATGCAGTTTATTGTGTCAGGTGGCCAAGACATGGAAACAACCAAAATGTCCTTCAACAGATGAATGGATAAAGAAGTTGTGGTATATATACACAATGGAATACTATTCAGCGTTAAGGAAAGATGATATAGGAACATTTGTGACAACATGGATGGATCTTGAGAATATAATGCTAAGCGAAATAAGTCAGACAGAAAAAGCAGAGTACCCTATGATTTCACTGATATGTGGTATATAAACCAAAAACAAGACAAACAAATGAGAAACAAGAAGTCATAGACACAGACAATAGTTTACTGGTTACCAGAGGGTAAGGGGGGTGGGGGCAGGGAGATGAGGGTAAGGGGGATCAAATATATGGTGATGGAAGGAGAACTGACTCTGTGTGGTGAACACACAATGGGATTTATTGATGATGTAATATGGAATTGTACACCTGAAATTATGTAATTTCATTAACAATTGTCACCCCAGTAAATAAATTAAAAGAAAATCTGAAAGGCTTTTTCATCTTTTCCATTTCTAAAAATTAAGCCTCCTGTTAAAACCAAGATATACCGCCCATGAAAAAGAACTATTATCTAGATGTAAAATTAATGGTCATGTATTCCTAGATTTAGAATTCTGAAGCGTTTTCTTCTAAATTTTATTAAATTTATGGGGGTGACATTGGTTAATAAGATTATATAGGTTTCAAGTGTAAAATTCTATAATACACCATCTATATATTGCACTTTGTGTTCAACACTCAAAGTCAAGTCTCCTTCTGTCACCATATATTTGACCCCCTTTACTACCCCCACCGTTTGCATCTGGCGAGCACCGTAATATTATCTGTGTCTATAAGTTTAAAATGTCATAAAAATGATATTAAAATGTTTCTTGAAACTAATAATGAAATCAGATATTTCTTAATGAAAAGCAAGGCAAAATTTTTTTGTTGTTTGGCATGAAATTTACCTTTAACAACTAGATTTTATACTAAAATTTCAATAAATTAATAAGCTAAACTACAACCATACTATTTGAAGTAAATTATATCAAAAGTATGTAATATGATAAAGAAATATCAAAAACTGTACTGATAATAGAATATTTAAAATAACTATAAATTTACAATAACTTATAAGTGAAATTAGATTCCTCTAATTTAAAGTATAACTGGTGTAATAAATAGTCATTGGATAAAGTGTTACTATTTATCTTCTATATATATGTTTTTTAAAACATGAGAATGTAAATGACTTTATACTAAGGCCTTGGTATTAAAATATCTTGAAATGTATAAAATATACAATTTGGGGTTTCAACAAAATTTAAATAGGACTATTAAATATTTTATATTTTACATAATTTTGGCATGCAATGAGAAGATTTAAAAGAATCAAGTGACAAAAATCATAATAAGATGCTTTAATTCTAATCTACTTAATTACGTGAACAAGATTTCTTAGTGTTTGTATCCACATCTACCAAATTAATGAATAGAAGTGATGATTAACCTTTTTCTCATTCTAGTAAATTATTCATTCACATATGTGTGCTGAATAAGTAACAAATATAATCCCATTTCTGATTAATGAATTCAAAAGATATTTTATTTGATAATTATATGTTAAAATTCATTCATTGTTGTTTACCAATTGTGTACTAATATATGTGCACTAACAGAATTATGCTTAGAAGGATATAAACTGTAATATAATTTTTCTTGTACACTTATTATGGATGATGATGGAGACAAAGTCTATGGCATGTAAATTCCATCACATATTTTTAAACATCATATATACAGATATATACAGATATATATATATATATATATATATATATATATATTTTAATGCTTGAAACTTAGTGAAATTTACTATAACATGATTCTGTTACACGGTGTTTGTTTCATAGAATACTACATGAAGTCAACATAAGGTAACTACATGCAGATCATTGATTAAATTGTCATTTAAAAAAAAATCTTAAAATGGAAAAGTTTATATAGCACAAGTATCATGATTTCAATTCAACTTATATAAAGTACTTGACAAAAATCCAAAGTTGTAATACATGTATATAAATAATTCACATCTTTTCTAATAATATTCTGATTTGTGATGGAGTTTCCCGTTTTTCTAGTTATACAAGTTTTAATCTATTGTTTAAGCACTAAGCATTTTTTCTCTTCTTACTGAAAAAAAAAATCTCTATGTAACAAATATTTATTTCATTGCATAAAAATAAGTCTGAATTATGCAGAAAGTTTTACATGAATTTTTCTCTTTTATTTTCTTGGGAAGATAGTAGAGAGAGCTTCCATGCAGTTTCCCCTATAAACATCTTCTATTCATATGGTACATATGTCACAATGAATGAATACTGATACATTATTAACTTGAGTCAATACTTAAGGTTCCTTGTTTTTACTTAATATCCTTTTTGTACTTCAGAATTTTATTCAGGATATCATGTTATATTGATTTGTCCCATTTTCCTGGGCTCTTCTTGGTTGTTACAGTTACTCAGATTTTTATTGTTTTTCATGCCCTTAGTATTATTGAGAAGTACTGGTCAGGTATTTTGAAAAATGTCTCTAAATTTGGATATGCCTGATGTGTTTTTCTTGATTAGACCTAGCTTATGGGTTTGGGGGAGGAACACCAGAGAGGGGAAGTGCTATTCTCATCATATCATGGCATAGTAACATCCTATTGGCATGACTTATATTTGCTGATAGCCTTGATCTTCTGGCTGAGGTAGTGTTTCTATGTTTCTCCACTATAAAGTTACTCTTTCTTTTCTCAATTTCTATATGGTATTCTTTGGAAGAAATTCAATAGAAATTACACATGTAAGGAGTTGGGAGTTATGCTTCACTTCCCTAAGGGTGGTCTAGCCACATTATTTGGAATTTTATTGAACTAGAAATTTATTTATTCTCCCCCATTTATTTATTAATTTAAGCATTTATTTACATCACTACTGGCCCATGAATACTTATTTTGTATTTTAGGTTATAATCCAATACTATTATTTTATTATGTGGGTCAAACTATATCAACTCTCACCATTGAGAGCTCTTTAACTTAACTCCTGTGTCCTTCTGACATACTGCTTTTTTTTTTTTTTTTTCTCAGCACTTCCTCACTTTCTGACACTACCAGATATCAGTGCTCATCTTGTGTATTGCCTGAGCATGCCCTAGTCTGAGATATTCCTTCATGGAGCTTTGGTTCCTTTTATTGGAAAATGGTATTAAAATCAACATCTGGACTTCTGGTGCACTTGCGGCTACCAGGCAGTCATTGCTTCTAGACCCTGTCAGGGAACAAATCTGTATATTTAGGTACACTATCTAAATGTCTATATATTTTAATAAACTTGATATTCTCTCAAAATTGACTCTCAGTGGTAGCTTTTTTATTTGGTTAAATTTACTTGGTAGAAAATTAGGGAATAGTTGAACACACTTTCAGGTTAAAATATCTGCTGTTTGCATTTGTCCTTACATTATAGGTGAATTTTTATTTTCTTCATTTGTGTTCCATGGCATATGAGGTTTGGTATTCAGAACAACATTTTTTAGTCTAATTTTAGTACGTAACCATACATTCCATAATTGCATATACAATTAAGTTGCACCAGGTATACCAGGTATACTGTAAACACCATGAAGGTGCACTCTAAATTACTTTTAGCTCCAGCCCCCAGCACATCCAACACTGAACTTTTAGAGAGAGTATCTTTCAGTTGGGTATCTTTTTCTCATATGACAAATAAGAATCCATCTATAGTATTGCTTCTATATCTGTAGATAGATATAATATATACATACACAAACACACACATGCATATATATATACACACACACACACACACACACACACATATATGTTTTACATTTATAGATATTAAACACACACACAAGTGACACAATGTTAGGAAATTTGAACTGACTGGATTTTTTTTTCTCTATATCTGTGTTCTGTAGAGGTAACAACTAGCAAGCCAGCAACAGTGTGAGTATCACATTTAAACATATTTAGAGCAATGTTGGTTGTTTTGAATCCTTAGTGCCCAGAATTGAGCTTGGCTTTCAGTAGTGTTTCAACTTTGTTGAACAAGTAAATGCTCACTTGCTTGGTGACAAACATCACCATCCACATCTGACAAGTAGCTTCCAGTATAGTCCACTGTATCCAGGCCCGTGGCATGTTATCATTCTGACAGATGCCAATGCATACACCTGGGTTCACACTTCTTGTATTGAGTTTCCGAGGTTTTGATTTCGGAAAGATTTATTTCATGGCCCTTGGTTAAATTTACTTGGTTTAAAAGAGCTGACACTCATTAAGTATCCTACTCCAACTTATATCTGATAAAACAAAGCAAAACCTGCTATGTACTGTTGGAAAGACGGACAATCCTGAGAAATATATACAGCCTCAGGGGTACCCATAAAAAATACTGTCTTGGACCTATTGCTTATATGACTCACTTCATGAACCCAATTTGCCATCTCTACAGTCTATGCCAAAAATTCTACCTTTCTATCACAGCATTTCACTTTTTCATATGCAATAATCCACGTTTACTGTTTAAAAGTATATAGATATTTTCACACTTTTATCCTTAAGCAGGAAAGTTTTCAACATTTCTTTCTATCCTACCTGCTGGAGCATATAGCTAGAGTCAATATAAATCCTTCAAGTAGTATTAGACGTTTTGTACTTGGGTTTGGATTGTCAAGCATGGTACATAAAAATCAGTTCATTAGGCATATTAGACTTTCTTTCTTTGCGTATCATTTTCTTAGCTGGATGAGTTCTTTGAGACATACATACAACCATAACTCTTCTCATTCAACAAGATGATACTCTCAGTAAAACAGACTTGATCTCCTTCTCTGGAATTTAAAGTGTCTAATGTAAAAAGCCATAATAAACACAGTGTAAAATTTACAATATGTTGTGTATTGGGATTATGGAATAACTTATCTCACTATTAATTTTTCATTAAAGCAAAAATAAATTATAAAGGTCTTGAAGACCACAAAGTCTTCCATGATCTATTACATGTATAGTATTTCAAACTCACTCTCTAATACTGTTTACCTTCCTCACTACTTTTTGTTCACAATGGCTGCCTTGCTGTCACGGAATATGCCAAGCACACACCATTATCAAAGCTTCTGTACTTGTGTTTCACTATGCCTGAAATATGTTTCCCTCCAATAGCCACATACATAGCTTAGTAGCATGCTACGTTAACGCAATCATTAAACTTGTACTGATAGCACCAAGTGAAAACACACTATACAGAGAAATAAGTTCAGGCTAGGTGGTTCAGAAACTAGGAAAAAACAATACATCTTCTTTTTTCTCCCTAAGTATACTATAGAAAGGGGACCCATATAAAGGGATAATTGGTAGTTAGAACATATTAGTTTTTAGTGATTACAAAACAATTTGTACATTTCCACTTCTCAGCAGCTTATTAATTAGAAATTTAGAAAGAGAACATTTATGCACATAATTATGAGTTGATTCAATAAGTCTACACTGAGCACCTGCTTTGTTCCATGCATTGTTGTAATACTAGGAATACAGAGTGAACAAAATAGACAAATCCATGCCTCTATCCATGCCACGTACATTCTGGTAGAGCAGTGTAGTCCTACTCAAATGCAATTTTGAACTGAAAGTCAAGGGAAGAAATCTGAATGGAATTTGAGTGGAGACCACAATAATTGGGCATTCTACTGTTTGCTCATACAAATTATTGATGCATTATTTTCTTATTTTATCCGTATTGTTATGTTACATTTTTAAATGCTAATTAAAAATTTCTACTTGGTAATTTGAATAGTTTAATAAGTTTAATAAGCTTTCAGTACACCATACTTAGTTGATATTATACAAAGAAGTTAAATACTTTTTATAAAATCTAAAATCTGATAATATTAAACGTATTTCCTCTGTAATTTTTATGTAAACTGGATCTCTAGAAACTTCAACTCTTTTGAAGTATCCTATGCATTAATTCTGACATTCCTCATCTGGTATTAATGTTATAAAATTATCTGTGGCATTTGTTAATTCCATTAGCATCCAAATAGCCAAAGAATTTGTATTTGACGTCAGATTATTCTTTAGTTATTATTGATGTAGTCTCATAAATTTATCAACAGGAAACAACAAATGTGGAGAGTCATGTAATCTTTTCTAAGTTCTCCTTTTTGTAATAAGTGAAAGAAAGTTCTGTAGAACTTGAGAACTGGAGCATTATAACTAGGAACAATGTTGGTGAGAACATTTGCAATTAGAAAACATGGCCATTTTAAGAAGTTAATAATTCTAAGTTGAAGACTGGTGGGGAAAAGAAGCTTCGCAGTCAACCATAGAAATCCTTCCCCTTTATCTTTCACTCAGGCTTTTGTTTTTCAAATAAAGGTTCAAAAAATTCAAAGTCAAATGGGGGAGTTTCTGAATTCTATATATGTAATAACATATCTCTGCATTGTAGTTCTTTCAAAGCCTATAATCATGAATTCTATATAATTTGCAAAACACTAGGAAATCATTCAGTAAGAACACTTGATTAATGGTTCTGTTATTCAGAGAATAATATATTAAGGGGGCTTGTAAAAATTAGATTTCATTCTAGTTAAACCAAATGTATGCAATCCTAGAAAAACACTGTTGGTGGTAGAAGTAGTTAAAATCTATTGCCCTATGGAAAAGATACATTAATAAAATGTATATCATTAATATATATTTTTAAATATCACATGAAATATTTTCCTTCACATATTTCTAAGCATATTTCTAAATTATGACTTCTTAGTATGTATAACAACAATGCTGCTCTTCAACTGATTAGCCTCCATCAGATATAATTTTATATTCATATTTCACAGTCTGCTTTGTCATGAATAAAAACATTGTGTAAATTTTGGCAAGAAATGTCATGCAAGAACAAAACATTGGGATGTTCTCAGGAAGTCCAGCTGGCTCTCTCATGAGGATCCCCGAAGGCACCATCAACCTAGTAATCTTGCTACAGTCTACAAACGCCTTATTCTTAGAGGTTCCAAACGCTGGTTTCCTAGCTATATACACAGACTAATCTCCCAGAGAAAAGATTTACATTAACCTCATGTACTGAACAGAGTTTACTTTGCTTGCTCTAAGTAGACCTATTTTTTTTTTTTTTAAGGGAGAGCTTACACTAATTCGCTACTCTAATCTAGACTTTAACACTTAAAGAAGAGCCTCACCTTTCCAGGATCACTCATCTGAAAAAAGACACTTGACTCTCTTCTTTAGCTTAATGGATAGAAATCTCCTTACATCCACAAGGTCTTGGTTGTTCTACAGATAATGAGAACATGAGGGAATTGAGCTCTCTGGGATATAGCCGGATGATTTGGTTTCCATTTCAGCCTTCATTAGTGTTACTCAAAATGTGCCTTTTTGCATACTATGTACCTTTTCCAATTGTCACAGACTGGCATACTGCCTGGCATATATATGCTTGATAATCGTCTGTCAAACAGAGGAGAATAGCGAGCTTCTCTCTTCCCCTTCTTGCTTTCACCCATTCTGTTCTAATTTTGTGGGAGATGCTTTCACCTTTCTATGACAACATTTCATGTGGGAGATCACTTATGAGTGTCCAATATGTCGAGACTTAAATATTTTACCAAGGGTGTCCTCCTTGGTCTATATGCAGTTTTATTTATCCATATTGAATAATAATGTTATGTATACATAATATCATAACATTCTGTACATGGTGGTGCAAGAAACTCTAATTGTCCGTTGTCTGATTACAGTATAATTAAGCATATAATGGGCAGTTACTCTCATTCTGTGGATCTAGAACTATGTATACAGTGAGGACTCAATAAATATTTGTGGAATAAATGAGCAGAGTTTCATAGTTAGCCAATAATCACATATATAGTTGCAGAAGCTAAAGCAGAATTATTTCTATCTTCCCAGTCTTAAGTTCCTTTAACCAAGCATTCTATCACTTATCTAATTTATGTTCTTCCTGCAAATTTAAATATGTTTATAGCTTGAAATGTTTACAAAACCAGACACACAAAAAAAGTCAAGCTTAAGTAATGTGTGATATGTTGTTAAAATTTACATTATTTCTGGATATAATAATGATTTGAGCCTTAATAACCTTTCTACTCTCAATTAAGCTATGATAATAATACTGATGTGCTTACTAAAGATTTAAGAATCAGCTGAGATTTTAAAAATTTATTCTATAAAACAAATTAATTAAAGCTATTCTGAGTCCAAAAATAGATTCAAAAAAAAGTTTTTTCTTAAACACTTTATCTTGTTTTGACTTATTTAATATAGTATTTTATATTTTTGGCTTGAAAGGAAAGAAAACTCAAAAGGACCTCCAACTAAACATCATTAAGCTAAATCCAGGATCTGACATCTAAATCCATTAGTAGTTTCCTCTTAAGAACATAAGTATTGTTTCATGTTTCAATTTCTATAAAATAAGGATTTTTGCAATATTAGCACTAAGCTCCTCTGAGATCTACTTTCTTGAGTTCTATGGTAACTTCCTGTTTTGTTTTTAAATATGTTGTCCAGAATACGTGGATGAAAGAAAATGTTGGATAGATAGATAGGATCTTAATTCTCACTTTCAATGTGGGACAAGCTAGTTTTATTTCAAAATAAGTTTTACAGTGTCAAAAACAAGGAAAAAAGGGGGGAAAAGGACCTATTTAATGTCTATATATGTGTCATATTCTGTTTAATTTTTAAAGTTACTTATAATATTACCATTAAAATTAATGAAGCTTTATGTCAACGTGGGCTTATAAAAGAATAATCAATTTGGAGGCCATAGAAGAGAGATGGGACATATGAACTGTTTCTTTTGGTGGAAGAGTATGGAACACAACATCAAAATTGCTAAGATGAAAACAGCTGACATTATATATATATATATATATATATATATATATATATACACACATATACATATATATATATATATTTATTATATATATTTATTAATATATGTATATATGTATTAATATATGTATTATGTATATATTATGTATATATATTATGTATATATATGTGTGTGTGTGTGTGTGTATATGTGTGTGTGTGTGTGTGTGTGTGTGTGTATATATATATATATATATATATATATATATATATAAAAACCTAAAAAGAGAATGTGTTTTTCTATATCCCACAGTCAGAATTTATAATCCCTAAATGCTGCAGGCACAAGGAAAGCCCACGCTCACTCCACATCTCTTATCCAGGAACCTCCACTAGTACTAACAAGAAAGAATGAAGGCGAGGCCCTACCTGATTTCCACTTCTTTCTCTTACACGAAGCAAAAGCCATTTGCTTTGGAGAGCAGGAATCTCTCACCCCAGATAAAGATCTCTTGCTTCTGGGATAGGGATCTGTATTGTAAAATTTTAAAACATCGTATCTTCCTGATATCTCAACATCCTCACCAACAGGCTATAAACATCCCACCTAGGCAGCCAGGACACTAGTGTGATAAGGGGGTCTCAGGCATAAGTTCCTCCACTTGCCCAACACTGACTGTAACCTAGTGTCATCCAAATGTAGCACTGAAAACTCCTCATGGCTTTTGTTTGTGTATTCCACACTGTCCCCCAATAAAGACAATTGTCAACAGGTGGTCTCCCCTCTCTCTCTCTCTCTCTCTCTCTCTCTCTCTCTCTCTCTCTCTCTCTCCATCCAATGCAATCCTTGTGCACTTGCATGAATGGCTTTGTGTTGCCTCCTCCAAATGCCTCTAAGACTCTCCATCCTAAAGTGAGGACCTTAGGATCTTAATCCCAACAATGTACCCCATTATATTGCTTCTGAGCCATGATCCCCTTAAGTGGGGGATAAACATACTATCATTCTCAGAATCTCTGATCACTGGGCCTGGTGAATTAGCTGTTTCCTAATGTTCCTCTGAATGACTGGAACTCAATACAGGATCCCTGCCAATATTTGAGTCCCCCCATCTTGGAGTCCCCTGAGAGCTTAGTGCTGAGTGCTAGCCCAGAAAGTGAAGGGGGCCCGTGGGCTCCAGTATGGGTAGGTAAACCTGCCTATACCACCCAATGTGTCCATTTTTAGCACTTGGGAGAGAGAAATAATTGGCTCTCCTCCCTTTCAGTGTAAGGTAGTTACTCTCCATTGGAGAGTCTTCCATGGTGCCTCCTAGATGTCAGTAGCTGCATCCCAGCTGTCAGTCCTCCTCCCGAAACTGCATGGGATATCATGGATTCCATCTGTGGAGTTCAGTGGCTCAATGGAAAAAAGAGGAAAAATAAAAGAAAAGGGAAGGAAGGAACACTTTAACCCTTTCCCTAAAATACTAGATTTCTCAGCTCACTTGAGTTTACAGATCTCCCAGTCAATGTGCTTTGACAATTTCAAGTACCTCTACAATTGATATGCTAAGAGTTTACACCTTAAAATTAATCACAAAACAGAAACTATAAGAAACAAAGTTGAGGTCACTAGTTTCTGTCCTAAATGTAGACTCACCCCACTGAGGTTGATTGGAACAGCCTAAAAGGAATATGACTCCCTTCCCCAGAACGAGCCATTCCCAACCACCAGGGACTTGTCACGTAAATATCCAAAGAGAAAGGGGGAATTTTTAGCCACAAAGATATACAAGCCATTCTAAAGAGATTGGCTTGAGGGGAAAAAAAGGGGTGGGGGGAGGTAAACAAACTGATTCTCCTGAGGACAGCAGCCACCCCAGGAAGAGACTGCCAAGAGATTGACCAGGCTTCTTCCACCTTCCCTCTTTTCCTCTTCTCAGCCAGAGACAGAAACTAAAAACCTATGTTGCAGGCAGCTAAAAGCTTAAAACAAATAAAAGAACCTTAAACCTTATGTACTAAGCAAATGCCAGGTCTAGCAAACATAATGCTAGCCCTAGATTAATTATTTATTTAAAAGCAAACCCCTACAGAACTACCATGAGAGCCACCAAGTCCACTTCTGGGCATTTACACAGAGGAAATGAAAAAAATTAACTCAAAAACATATATGCATCCTTATGTTCATTGCATCATTACTTATAATAGCTAAGACATGGAAGCAACCGAAGGGTCCATCAGTGGATGATGGATAAAGAAAGTATACATGGATAAAGAAAGTGTATACGTATATACATATAATATAGACTATTGTTCAGCCATAGAAAAGAAGGAAATCTTGCCATTTCCAAGAACATGACTAATGGTATTGTGCTAAGTGAAATATCTCAGACAGAGAAAGGCAAATACCATACTTGTAAGCTCAGATCATTTACAAGATCTCACTTGTAAATGAACAAAAAGTGAACTCATAGATATAGGGTGGTTGTCAGAGGTAGGGAATGGGGGTAGGTGAAGGGGATCAAATAATACAAATTTGCAATTATAAAATAAATGTCATAAGATCTAATGCACAGAATGGTGACTACAGTTAATAATACTCAATTGTATACTTGAAAGTTGCTAAGAGAGTAGATCTTAAAAGTTCTCACCAGAAGAAAAACTATTTGTAACTGTGTGGTTTCAATTAGACTTATTGTAGTGATTGTTTTACAATATAAGCAAATATCAAATCATTATGCCACACACCTAAAACTAACAATGTTATATGTCAATTATATCCTAATTAAAAAAAACAAATATGGTGAAGAAAATAAACAATATTAAATAATGTGTGTATGTATGTTTAATAAACTATATAATAAATATATACGTATATATGTATATAAAACTACATATAACAAAATTAAAACAAAAGTTCCATAATTTTATTCAAATGGAAATCCAAAATTTATGTGTAAAATTTATATACTGAAGAATTTGTATAGCAAAAGAAAAAAGGGTGCAGACATATTCTGTTTCTATACATCATAGGTTCTCAATTAACTTTAACATTAGCTAAAATGTAACAAATAATAAATCATCACAGAATTCATCAATACCAGGTTCAAATTATAATTATACCTGGGGATTGTGCTAAATTTAAACACAGTGACCCCTATAATCTTAAAAAGGTAACAATGTAAAATAGGGGAAAAATAGATATGCCTCACTTTAACTGAAGCCTGGCTTACATTTCCCATAGTCATAGCTCCTACTGCCTTAAAATATTGAGTGCAGATACTCACACACAATGAATAACACATTAAAATTAAAACAAATTCCTGACACTTACAAACTGGCTCGATAAATGGAATCCCAGGGACCCTCAGTTAATATAGACTGAAGTACATTAAAATAGAATCTTTGAAAAGTCAAACATTATATGAAACTTATTATAATTAACAAAGGGGTGATTATCAATGCTGCTTCTCCATTTGATGGCTCAATTGTGCCTGTTCTTAAACCTGCGAAAAATAAAGGGAGCTTTATGGTGGATTACTACGACTTTAACGCTGGGTTCCCATCCATCAAGTCCTCCATACCTGATATACAATATTATTTAAATGACTGAGTCTACTCAATAAATAACCAGGAAATATTTTGCTCGTATAGATTTGGCTAACATGTTCTATTCAGTGCCTATTTCAACAGGCCCTCAACTGTGATTTGCCTCCCCGTCTGAAGGGACAAAATACACTTTTCCTAGTCTATCCATGGGGTACCTCAGCATCTTTGCCATCACACACAATCTTTGTAAACAAGATCTTGACTACACTTACTTTTCTCCAGGAACACAGGCATGACATTATACTGATAACATCCTCCTCCAAAGAGATTCATTTGACACCCTCATAAATTACAGGTAAGTCCAACATCTTTTAGTTTTGTTTTGGATTCTGGTGGCAACATTCCTCCTTTACAAACTTTACTGACAAATTTAATTCAACAGGCACTGCTGCGAGTGCCCTCAGAAATGCTTTCACTGTAGAGGCTTTGGTGACTTCTCATGCCTCTTAGAGTCTCTGGGCCACTCATGGTGGCCATTAGTTGCCCCAGGGCTTCTAATGCAAGAAACTTCCCCTATTGCCCTTGTGCTATACACCATTAACCAACAAAGGACTGGCTACCTACTGGACTTCCCTGGAAACAGAGGCTCTCATAGATCCTGAGCCTGTGACCCTACGTACCCAGTTGCCCTTGATTCCTTGGGTCATTCAAACAGCACCCCGTAAGCGCAACCTGTCTACCAAGGCCCTCTTAAGACACGATAGAGCCAAACCTGAGCTCTCTGCTATATTCCACCTTTAGGCCCAAATTCTCAGGCACAGCAACTTATGTATTTTTCCTTGACAACTCCCCTTCATGTTTCCCTAAAGAAATCATACCCCAGTGTGCAATAGTTATACCGGGGATTCCTATAGTTCTTTCTACACCAGATATCTACCTCCCTGTTTCCATCAAACCAAGGTCACTGGGTAAAACAAGAATATGTATTCCTATATCAATAGGACTTGCCAGAGCCACAGGAACCACCAGCACTAAGACAAGTATAACAGGCTTTGTGAGACAAAATCAAATTATAACTTCCAATCAATACCTTTCAGTGGTACTTCAGATCATATTCAGAGGGTACATGAAACATTGTTCCTCATGCAACAAATCCATTAGTCTCTACCCCAAATGGTAAAGGATGCCATGCTGGGTCTCGGCTACTATCAGCTAGGAAAGAAGGGGTCCATGCCATTCAGAGTACATTCTGCTCCCTGTGCACTGTTAACTTTGAAGAGGGTCGGGCACAACTAAGAAATGGTCTACAAGGTGAAAATCTTTCATAACAACCAGAATCTTCCATTAGATCCCCTTAAAATCAGAGATGCCTGACCTATGCTCCTGGCTATAACCCACAAAGTAGTGTCCTCATTGTGAACTGGGTTACAAATCTTCATCATATGACAAATAGGTCTCTTCCCTAGATGTCATCTTTTTCATAGTTTGTCTTCCATGGCTAAGTTAAGCCATCCCACTCTCCCTTAACATCTCCACAACCAAGGTGAAAAGTGTTATCCATCCCAATTAGTATTGTTAAGGATGTTGAAACATTATAATTTGCATTGCAAATTTTTAAAACCTCATGTTTTCCTGATGCCTCAAATTCCCCACAGACAGGCTGAGAATACCCTACCAAAGTGACCAGATGTACTAATATAAGATTGGTTGGTCCCTGATACAAGTTCCCCTTATTTTTCCTCCCCTGACTGTGACCTAGTGACTTTAAATGCAACAATGCAGTCCTCTCATTCTTTTTCATGTGCACATTACCCTGACCCCCAATAAAGGCATTTGATCATGAGTCTTCACTCTCTCGGCTCCCCACATGCTTGGTTGAACCAACTTCCTTGGCACTCCTCCTATGTGATCCCCTGCATCACATGCCATTCCTCTTTTAAGACCTCTGAGCATAATATCTATTTCACTTTCTTATGATTCTCTGTGATGCAATTCTTTGCCCACACCAGACTGATCATCAAAAAATATATTTTAAGTAACATAATTATTCCCTGTAACATAGGATATGAGTACAAGCAAGACTGTCTCTGGAGAACAGACAAAAACGCCATTTGTGAATAAGATCATTTACTGATAAAAAGAGGAGGTCTACTACTTATGTGAGAAGGAACAAGACTCCCATGTATAAGAGGCAGAGTTTGACTAATATAAAGAATAGTGGGGAATGAAGCTGGTAAAACCATAGACCTAACACCCAGGTACTCAGGTGCTAATTGAAATCTAAACTAGAACAGGGGAGTGAAAAAACCCTTATTGCATCTGCCATGAGCCTTACATTGAATGCCAACCTACAGCTAGGGGACAGCAAAAGCATGGAGAGAGACCACCCTTGCAGGAACATGACTGAACCAACTGCTGAAAGCTGGCAGAGAACAAGAACATTGAGAAAAATTCTCTGGAACCCCCAATCTCAAACTGAGTACAATGTATTAGCAGCCTACCACTGAAGAAATTTGAAACCTGTGAAGCAGGGAATGTAGTTATACCAGCAAATCAACCCAAAAGCATTTGACCACTTAGTAGAATGACAGAACCTCCCTCATTTAATGGCTGGATCCCAGATAAAGCATGTCCACTGCTATATGTAAATATCATTTACCCTAGGTTCTTCTATTCTTCTACATATAATTTCTACCATTTAATCATAAATTATAACAAAATATATAACAAAAAAAGGACAGAGAATTGCTAAGAGATAAGTCAGTCAATAGAAACAGACCTAATGGTGGACCAGATGATAACTACCTGAGACTTAAAAATAACTAGGATTGCTGAAAGATGTATTAAAAGGAGAACAAGATTCATTAACAGAGAATATAAGCAGAGGAAATGGAAACCAGAGGCATAGTCGAATATACATGCAAAAAATAAAGCATTTACACCAGAGAAGAAGAATTTCTTCAATGGCTTTATGAGTAAATCAGACACAGATGAGAAAGATGGAGGAACTTGATTAAAGTTGATATAAATGGCAAAACTAAAATGAAAAGAAACTAAGGTAAAAATACATGATGAAAGGCCCATGAATTTTGAAAAGTAATAGATACTTGAGAAGTAACATACATGTAATTGGAATCTCAGAAGGAAAAATATGAAAGAACAGGGTAGAAGAAATATTGGGGAAAAAAATGACCCATTGTTTTCTCAAATTACTAAATGGAAAAAATATTTTCAGGCATAAGGAGTTTATTACCAAATGAATAATTGTATATAACAGAGAAATGAAGAACACTGGATATAAAAATATTTTTCCACTATTTTTATCACTTTAAAACATCAGTAAATTAAAAATACATATATGATGTAAAGGTTTATAACATATGTAGAATAAAAACCCTATGCCTATGACAGCACAAAGAATTGGGGAGAAAAAATAGAAGTATACTGTTGGAAGGTTACTATATGAAGTGATATTATTAGAAGGGGAACAGTAATTAGTTAAAATGTATATTGTAAATCCTATTATAATGACTATAAAAATAGAAAACATAAGACAAGATTGAAGATGAAATGTAATCATAAAAAATAACTAATCCAAAGGAAGGCAGGAAAAGATTTAAGAGGAATGAATTAAGAATATTGAGAAAAATAGAAAAACAAGAGCAAAATAAAATATTTAGATCCAAAGACAGCGACTATATTAAAAATAAGTGATCTAATGACACCAATTGAAAACAGAGATTCTCACAATAGAAAATCACTCTAAATAAAAAGAAAATATATTAAAATGGACAGAATAAAAAGTATATACCACACAAATTCTCATCAAAAGAAAACTTGAGTGAGTATGTTTATATTAAACAAGTAGATTCAGGAAAAAGAAAAAATTACCAGGAATAAAAATTGACATTTGCCATTTAACAATAAATTGTATCACACACTTAAGAAATAAACAATATTAATGTGCCACTAACCTAGAAATTAAACAAGAAAAAATACTTTTTTAAATTGTTCAGTGAGAACATTACAATTATATATTTATATATTTATACATATATTACTATAATGTTACAAAAAACAAATTTAAAGACTAACACAAATCATAAACGTTGATCCAAAAATCCTCAATAAATTATTAGCACATAAAATTCAGTCATGTATATAACTACAATATGGAGTTTATTCCCAAAATACAAGACGGGTTTCATAACAAAAATAAATCAGTGCCAGCCACCTCTTTAATTTATTAAAAGTTAAAAGTTATGCTCATTAGTAGATATAGAAAATATTTAATAAAATTCAATACCCATTCATGATTAAAAAGTCTTTGTAAAGTAGGTATAGAAAGGACTTTCTCAAACAGAAAAAGTACATTTACATAAAACCTGCAGCTAGTAAGATTGTGACATACAAACCATATGGTGAGCCCCACTGCTCCCCACCTGTTAGTCTACTTGCTTTTCTCTAATCCCATCCCACTGAGTATGGGTGAAATATGAGATTTTCTTATAACTATCAGACTATGGCTAATTGATGGGATGTCACTTCTAACCCCAGTATGTTATATACTCACAGTATCACTCTGAAATAGAGACGGTCCCTGCATGCTTGATGTAATAAGCAGATAGGATGGAGAAGCTTACTTGACTTGAAACTACACCTAGCTTCCAGGATCTGAAGATAGCCTCCACCCAACCACCAAAAAAATGTGGGGCCCTCAGTCATATATTTACAAAGAAATGAACTCTTCCAAAAGCTTAAATGAAATCAGAAGTGGATTCTTCCCCCTTGGTGCCTCCAGCCTAGAACACAGCCTGGCAGAGAACTGGAATTCAGGCCAACTCTGATAGGAAGATCCACTTACCCATACCCATCTCCTGATCAACAGAAAGTATAAAATAATGAAAGTGTGTTGATTTAATCTATTGATTTGTTACATAGAAGGAGAAAACTAATAAAATCATCTTTAACTGTGAAAATCAACTATATCCCCACTAAGACTCAGAGTACAACAAGAATATGAAGGTCTCAAACATTGCAAAACATTGTATCCAGAAAAAGATATAGAAACCATATATGCATATAGGAAGGAACAAAACAAAAGTGTTTACTTATTTATATACAACATGATTATATATGTATAGAATCTTAGGTAATCAAGTTTTATCATTTAATATCTATCAATATTTTCGTTACATTGTGGCCATTGGAGTTTCTTAGTTTTATTTTGAATAAACTAAACACATCCTTTGAACAATGTAGCTTTAAATGAAGAGCATATTGAACAAAAGTTAAACTATTGGGTACCATGCATGTTCTAAATTTAAAAATATTTATGATTTTGTTAACTCAATAATCTTTTCATTTTGGGCTTAGATAATTTCAAAAACAAAGAGATACTCAAAGAACATATATTTGAGAAATCAGGTTATATCACTCCCTTTGTATTTAAGATTGTTGGACAAATAAAATAAAATATACATTTTAATAAAGCACATTAATTATAAGGATCTTTACAAGTGAAAAAAATTAAATTTTACCTTATTCTTGATAAACTTTTAAGTTATGGACACATTTTAAAGTTAGACCAAATGATTTATCCATCCTAGACAGTAATTATAAATTTCCAACTTAGAAACCCATGAAAGTCTACTAGGATTTAACTTTTCAGCTGGAGGGATGACCAAAAATATAAGAAAACAATTTGAGATGAAACATCTTGCTATTTGTTCTTTTTAAAATCTGACTCACACCACTTCTTTTTGAAAAGCTGTTTGATTTCCTTTGACATTTGTGAACATGCTAATTTTCAGTTGGCAGGTTTTCTCCAAATCTCATTTTACTCAGTTTAATCATTAAGCAAAATTACAGAATTGTTAATAAAAGGAAATAAAAATAATGATAATAGTCTTAGATAATTTTAGTGTTCTTTCTTTCCATGCCTTTTTTTTTTTTTTAAGGATGCATGTGCTAAAGAGTAACCACCAAAAGAATTGGTAACAAGGGTCAAAGGGCTATAAAATCAACTATATCAAAAAGTAGCCACTAAATGATCAATGGGAAATACTATTATTATTAAAATGTTAAAATTGCAGTATATTTACCCCATAAAATCATTTATTTTATTTTATTTTATTTTTACATCCCTCACACCGTGAACCCCCCTCCCCCCGTCCACCACCACCCCGACTTCACACCGAGCCATCACATTATACACATAAAATTATAGTTGGCATTCATTAATGTCCAGTCTCTGGTGTACAATGCCATGAAAAGGCATCCACAGCATCCCTGAGGTGGTCTCCCAAACAGGACACATGTCCATCGGACACCCAACAAAATCCCCAAACACTATTGAATAAGTTCCCCAAAGTAATTCTCAAAAAACCCTGAGGCCATCCTGTGGTCACCAGCCGCCCCCCAATCCCTTCACCCTACCCCCATCCCCAACCCCCTCCCCCCCACCCATCTAACAACTCTCAAAATGGCTATCATCAATAAATCAACAAACAACAAATGCTGGCGGGGATGTGGAGAAAAGGGAACACTAGTGCACTGTTGGTGGGATTGCAGATTAGTGCAGCCACTATGGAAAACAGTATGGAGGTATCTCAGGAATCTGAAGATAGAACTACCCTATGATCCAGTAATTCCACTCCTAGGCATCTACCCGGAGAAATCCAAAACTCCAATTCAAAAATCTGTATGCACTCCTATGTTTATTGCAGCACTTTACACAATAGCCAAGATATGGAAACAACCGAAATGCCCAACGGTCGATGACTGGATTAAGAAGCTGTGGTACCACTAAATTATTGTCTGTGTCTATGAGTTTTTGTTTCTCATTTGTTTGTCTCGTTCTTTTTGGTTTATATACCACATATCAGTGAAATCATAGGGTTCTCTGCTTTTTCTGTCTGACTTATTTCACTTAGCATTATTCTCTCGAGATCCATCCATGTTGTCACAAATGCTCCTATATCATCTTTCCTTAACGCCGAATAGTATTCCATTGTGTATATGTACCACAACTTCTTTATCCATTCATCTATCGAAGGACATTTTGGTTGTTTCCATGTCTTGGCCACCGTAAACAAAGCTGCAATGAACATTGGCGTACACGTGTCTCTATAGAGAAATGCTTTTATATTTTTGGGGTAGATACCCAGGAGAGCGATTGCTGGGTCATATGGTAATTCTATTCGTAATTTCTTGAGGAACCTCCACACTGCCTTCCATAGCGGCTGCACCAGTCTGCATTTAGTGGTTACCAGAGGGTAAGGGGGTGGGGGGTGGGTGATGAGGGTAAAGGGGATCAAATATATGGTGATGGAAGGAGAACTGACTCTGGGTGGTGAACACACAATGGGATTTATAGACGATGTAATACAGAATTGTACACCTGAAATCTATGTAAATTTACTAACAATTGTCACCCCAATAAAATTAATTTAAAAAAAAAAAGAAGCTGTGGTACATTTATACAATGGAGTATTACGCAGTCATAAAGAAAAAAGAAATCTTATCATTTGCAACAACATGGATGGATCTAGAGAACATTATGTTAAGTGAAATAAGTCAGAAAGAGAAAGACAAGTACCATATGATCTCACTTATATGCAGAATCTAACGAAAAGAATATGTGTATGAACTAATCAGAAACAGTTTTGGGGACACAAAAAACCGAGAAATCATTTCACATTTTATCGTTAGTGTTCTAATTAAATTTGCGTACATATTTTAGTATATATATGTCTATACCCATAAAAGACATTTATTTATTTCTGTGCCAAACGTTTATCACAAGGCCCATACCCCCGGGGGAATAAAAGACATGCAAGAGGTTCACAGGCATAAATAGATAAGAAGGTATATTTAGTTTTCCTAAAATCTTCATTTTTAAACAGACTTCAACCAAGATGTCTTTTGTAATGTTTTTTGTGCTTTGCATCTAAAATGCACACTAAAATGAGATTCATTTTTCATTATATCATTGTCATTTCAGAGCACAAAAATGCAGAATTAGCATCAGCATTAGTTCCGCAAAGTACTGGCTTCAGATTAAAAGTCAGCAAATTATTGTAAACAACATGATTTAATTCTTTGGCAGTGATATTTTTGGTAGCTCAGTCACTGTTAGAGTGATGTGACTGATGTGAGAAACAACTGTGAAATTGTAATCTGCATAATAGACAATTCTGAAGCAATCCTTTTTCCTGTTTCCATTACTTTTGAGAATGTGAAAATAAATTTTACTTCCAATCATCCTTCATATGTTTTCCTGTAACAACTAAGAATACCAAATGTTCATTTGTGGTAGCAATACAACTCAAGAACAAACATAATTAGGGATTGATATAACCCAAACCGATGGCATAATAAATTAGTGTTTTGTATAGGATTGCTATACAATATCTCAATTGTTATCTGAGTAAGCTTTCTGGGTATTTAACAACCTGGCCAATGACATTTTCTCTTAGCACTGAAACTTTTGAATTTTGGAAGATAATTTGGTTATTCACCATAATGGCTCTCTGAAATTTATGTGATTTCAAAAACTTTAATTTTGATTTTTTCAAAGTGGAATTCTACCGAAATTGTATAACTCACTTGGTAGGTGAACAGATGTATCAAATATTAGCAAAATCAAAAAACATCGAATAAGACCAATAAAGTGGTCTTTTAGAATGGAACCATGTTTGATATTTAAATATTTAAATAATGTGTATATTATGGAACTATATAGAAACAATAAAGAAAAATATGTGAAATGATATTTATTATATTTTTAAAATGTGGGAATAATTAATTCTAAACATTTAAGCCTATGCTCATTCCATACTAAAACTACTTACCTAGTTTTAATGTTTATAGGTGCAATACTATTAATGATGTTAATCAAAATATATTTATACTTGGCAGCCTGTCTTGGCAAAAATAATTTGCATTGAAAATTTACTTGATTGCAAGTCAAAAAATAGAAATATTTATTTAATTCATACAATGGAAAAGAAGTAAGACTTTTTCAGTACTTCAAATCTAAGTAAAAGGATGCCACAGGGGATAATTAAAGGCATTACAAAACAGAATTTAATGTATCCGTTATCATGAGGGTAAGACTTTCCAGAAAGGAAGGAATATGAAGGCTGAAATATTGCCAGTGACATAACACACTAATTGTCCTTCCTTCCTTCAGCTGAGAATGTGATTGGCTGTGTATTAGAATTCAGTATTTGTCACATTCTCTTAAAATGAAGTCCATAGATTTCCATTGGAAATGCTTCTGGAAAGATATATTTTAGCATAAAAGTAAAGTAGTAAGTCAATAATTAAATTTTGCCAATTTATTGGACTTGCCTTGTTCAGATACCGTTTCCCGGAAAATAAGACCTTATTTTACTATAATATAAAACTGTGTCTTAATATAATATAATTAATATATAATATAATATAATATAATATAATATAATATAATATAATATGATATGATATGATATGATATGATATAATATAATATAATAAACAGGTCTTATATTAATTTTTGCTCCAAAAGACGCATTAGAGCTAATTGTCAGACTAGGTCTTATTTTCGGGGAAACAGGGTAATACCACCAGCGTCTGGCTGTTAAGTTACTTTAGTCTGTCACTTGCAGACTACTGCTCATCTGGTTCCCTCCTTCAGTAAGATCTTATAAACTTTGCTAATTAAATTGGAAATTTTGTGTAACCCTATTGTGCATATGTGTGTCTTATATGTTTGTGTTCAGTTTCACCCAATGCATAGCTCCTTATCTCATTTAAAATGTTCTAGTCACAGAATGTCAAAAGAAGTTCAGAAGAATAGAAGAAACTACTTCATATATTTTTATTAGGAGATAAATTATTTCATTGACTTCTTGATGTGTAAAAAAAATCAATGGAAAGAAAACAGAATCTGATCAAGTCCTTAAACTACAGAGTAGCTTCCATATGTGATTTTCTCAGTATGACAAAAAAGTCATAATCTCTAGTTTAATCCTTATACATTTCTGAAATAAGCATCGTTCTCTTTAATTTACATTGGAGAAACTGAGGCTAAGAAACAGATATATATATATATATATATATATATATATATATATATATATATATATATATAAAACATCACATATCTGTTTATTGAGAGAAACTAGAGTTCGATTAGCTTGATGGCTGCTGTCTTCTTGAAAGAAGGAAATGGATCATAATGTATAATTCTTCTGTCCTTGAGATCACCTTATTACAAAAGATACACAACTTTTCCATGCTGCCAAAGGACTTATCATTTAAATTAAAACAAATCAGTGAACATAATATCAAGGCAAATTTTTAATTGAATAAACACAACAAGAATGAGCAAAGTAACATTTTTCAACAAATTTCAAAAGTATATAAATGTACCTGAAGATAGTACTTTAGAATATAATTATTAAATATAGTTACTGCTTTTAAAGAAACAAATTTCATAAACATGCAATTTTCTAGATATACCACTGTAAAAAGCAATGTTACTACTGTCACTCTTCAGATTAGGTGTTGTTGTGGTTACGTTAACTTGAAAATAATAATGGATTTTTCTCTGTCAGACTAGAAATAGATAATCAAACACATAAATTATCTTATACTTAAGCTAGTAAATCACACAAATGATATCTCTTTCATTTTGTGTGTTTAATGTATTTGGGTTTCACGTAATTACTATAGTCATTAGGTATTTCATTAATTTTACAGAGATAAGAAAAGGTAAAATGTAAGTAGAATATAAATGAAGGAAAAAAGACAAAAGATTCTTTTAAATGTTTCCATTATATTTTTAGATAATAGTGCATTTAAGTACATATTTTCTGCAAGACACAGTAATGTATTACTGTATGGGTACGTCTGTGTGTGTAAGAATGTGTGTATATGTATGAATATGTGTTTGTATGTGTGTAGTCTCAATGAAGCACTTAAGTACTTGCCTCATTTTTAATTTTGATATGTAGGAATTCTTTATATATTCTTGAATTTTTTTTCCTTTGGTCAGAAAAATAGTACTGGGGTTGTTTTCTCCAAATATGTTTCTTACCTAATGATTTTCTTAATGGTTTCATTGAAGAGCAGATATTTTAAACTTTATGCCTGATTTTTCTTTCTCTATGTGTGCTCAATAGGTATTCTCCAATACATCTCTGCACATCTGTAGCCACAAAGATATTATCCTGTGATTTCTTCTAAAAATTTTGTATTTTTAGCTTTTATGTTTAGGTATATAATTTATTTGACATTAATTTATATACAGAAAGTGGCACAGGTAAAAAATTGTGATTTTCCCCCCATATGGATATTCAGTGTTTTAGTTCCATTTTAAAAAGACTTCTGTCACCCAATGGAGTGAGTTGGCACCTTACTCTAATCTCAATTGTTCATATATATATATATGTGGATCTATATCTGAAATTTTAGTCCTACATGGATCTATTTGTCTTATATTATTTCATACATACACCTGATTAGGATTCCTTGGATCTACCAGGCCATCCTTTTGCATATATCCTCTTTGAACAGGATTTAAATTACCCCATGAGGACCCTCTTATTCATATGGCCCAAAACTTTTCTATGAGAAACAAACAAGAAAAATTGTCCCAACAAACTCTAGGAGTATAGGCCATTCAAATACAGTAACCAATTATCGAGAAAGAAATCACATGTGATAAAATGGATATATTTAAAATATATAATTTTATTAGTTTTGACAGCTATATATACAAGCTATCATACAAATTAGACAATTAACATCTCCACCAACCCCCAAAGTTTCTTCCTGCCCCTGATAATTTATGCCATTTGACATACCTCATCCTCAGGCAATCTCTGATTTACTTCATGTTACCAGAGATTAGTTTGCATTTTTCAGATTGTTTTTCAAATGTATTTGTTCAGCTTGCAGTGTTTTTTTGTTTTGTTTTGTTTTTTGTTTTTTTTTGGTTTTTTGACGGGAAGCAACAGTCTGGTTCTTTTACTTAACATAATTATATTAATTCATCCCTGTTATGTCAGACAGTAGTTTATTCTTTTTATACAAAATTTATTCATTTAAATATTAATGAGCATTTATGGTTTTCTTCAGTTTTTGGTTAATACAAACTATAAAGAAATTGGGTACAAAATTTGAAGGACATATACTTTCATTTCTCTTTATAAATCACCTAGGAATGAAAAGGTTGGGTGAGAATCTTTTATATCTTATTAATGTAGCAGTGTCTTTAGAACACTTTCTGAAATTTGATTGTCAAACCTATCAAATTTTGCTTTTGGTGTCATGCCTAAAGAACCTTTGCCTAACATAGGGTCAACAAAGAACTTTCCCTGTGTTTTTTTCTAGAAGTCTTACAGTTTTAGGTTGTATATTTAGGTCTATGATTCATTTTGAATTAATTTTTGTATTTTGTGTAAGGTATGGACCATCTGCATATGGACACCAAATTGTTCTAGTGCCATTTTTTGTTCAACTTTATATTTTCTCCTTTCAATTATCTTGACAACTTTCTCAAAAATTGAGTGACATATATGTTCAGGGCTATTTCTGCACATTCAGTCCAGTTAAGCTGAAATTCAAGCATTTAAGCTGAATCTTTCATGATAAGAATGTACTAAAATCTTCATTTTACTATGGTTTCATGGGAGTCTAGCCTATAACAGTACCTTATACACTGAAAGCAATATATAAGTACGAGCTAGATTTACAAAATGACTAACACCTTGAAAGCACTATATAAGCATGAGCCATTATTACAAAGCTGCAATTTAAAATATTCCATTCCTTTCCTAAGTAGCGATTAAGGTTTCAAAGTTTGGATAAAATTTCTTTTTCTTAGAAGATAATTGTGTTCATTTTCAAAGGGTTGTTCAAAGTGCTAAGGCTCAAAAGAAGTAATTTTTCTTTCACCCAGAATACTGACAAATATACAGAAAAAGTATTGAGCAAAATACAACCTGGCCTGCAGTGTTGATATTTCACATATACCTGGATAAACCAGACAGTGGGAAATTAGTTAGTACCATCTCTTTTTGTAATTTGTCTATGAAATTACTATGTTGAAAATCAGAGAGTAAGGTCAACTTGCTGCAGAAAGGAGCATTACACAGAGAGTGGATAATTGAAAAATTAATTAATCAAATGATTAATTCAATTAAGTACATCGGTAAAATAATAAGAGCTTGAGATGAAGAGATAAATAGACAGAAAATGATTTATACCTTCTAAGTTTGCATCCTAGCAGAGAAAATATTTTTCACCTTCAAAAACCCTGGAGTGACAAATAAAAACAGAGACACCCACCAGGCTATAGACGTCAGTGAGGGACAACTTGATGCTATATTGATTCTTAGCCCTGAAGAAGGATGTTCGGGGTTTAACAAATATTTCTTGAGTCCATAATATGCATGTGGCATTCTCCTAAGTAAGATCCATGTCCCTGGAGTTACATTCTAATAGAAGATAGTACAGACAAAGAAATAACTATATATAAATATACATATATATACTTATATACATATATACTTATATATGTATATTTAAGACAGTGGAGAGAGCTATTAATGCAATGAATGTTAAGCTGCAGAGAGCACTTGAGGAGACACAACTACTTTATATTCTATAGGAAAGTCAGAGAAAGTTTCTCTGAGGAGGATATATTTAAGCTGAAATTTCGTGACAAGAATGTACTAGAAATCTTGATTATGCCGATGGTTTCATGGGAGTCCAGCTATGTCAAAACTCATCAAATTGTATGCTTTAAATGTGTTGTTTATTGCATGGCAATTATATCTCAGCAAAACAATTTTGTGTTTTTTTTTAAAGTTTGATTCAGAAGGTTTCCTAGGCATGTTTAAGGATATTTCTGTCAGGAGAAGAGAAGCTGTATGTTGTCACAAAGCATGCACTTGGGAATTGTCAGGGAGGCTTCTCCCTAGGCCGCCAGGGACCGATGGTACTCTCCAGGTCTGTGGGCCCACTGGCTGTTAGAGAAGATCCATCTAATACATTTGTAGATTTGTCTCTGTGTGTGTTCATGTGTTTCCCATGGGTCACCCCTGACTTTAATTAAAGTACTGCTAAAGGTGAAGCCATTGTCATTGTGGATAATTCATAGGCAGTTCTGTGTCCACATTTGGGTGGAAGTGATTAGGGAAAGAAGGAACTGAAGAGAAACTCTCCCATAGAAATCAGAGGTTGTGTTTCAGAGAAGTGAGAAGTAGCCCCTGAGAGAGAAACAGCAGTGGTCATGAGTTAGGCAGATGGCTGAGTCAACAAAGGGCTATGGGGCAGATTTGGGAAACTGGAAGCATTTACCAGGGAGAATACATGGAATGTAAATCTGCTAAGCATTTTTTTTTTTATGTGTGTATCTGCAGCCTATAGCAGCCACAAGAGTTCTGTGTCAAAAAGGCCAGCATCTGTAAGAGAGCTGGAAAATGTATCTAGGTACCGGATTTTTCCTTGCTGCGTTTAAAATTCATGCACACTGTTTTTGGTTTGATAGCATGTTCTCTTTGGGTAGCTTCTAGAATGTGACAGAAATTTGGGCAAATGATAAAGTCTCCAGCGTGTCTGAAGTTTGACATGAAAAGAGTAGACACAGGGATTTAACTAATTAATAAAATCTATATTTATCCTGTGTGTATGTGAATAATTACAAACACAGACACATGTATGCACATGAACACACACACACACACAGACACACAGCTCTAGGAACTAACCTAGTCACCAGGAAAACAACACTGAGGAAAATATACCACATCCTTGACATTTAACAGAGTAGAAGTGATAAATGATAAACAAATAATTGAAATAATCTCAGCCACAAGTGGTAGAAGAGATGTAAAACAAGGGACTGGTCTAGACGGAATTACTGAGAAGAGGCAAAATGCACGAGTCAGGAAAAGCCTGTCTGAAAATGGTCCATTATAAGCTGAGATCTGAATGATTACACAAAGTCAGACATGGTCAGTTCCACTAAATCCACACAGAGCAAGAAGCATATGCCAAGGCCTGAGACAGCAATGAGCTTGGCATATCTGAGGAACAGGAAGCAAGCTGTGCAGCTGGAGTCTATAGTGATGGAGCCAACAGCAGAAAATGAGGTTTTGGACACAGGCGATGGCTAGATCACGTAGGGCCAATATGATGTGCTAAGATTCTCTACAAATTTGGAAAACATTCTAATAACAGGGGAAAACATTTAAAGACTTTAATCAGAGGACTGACTGGAGTTTCAAAAACTAATGTGCATTGTCTTGGTCCTAGCTGATGAGCCCAGAACCCATTCATTACATTTCACATACTGGGTTGATAGGCTGAAGGGGCATGATTCAATCAAGAAAATCTTACTTGGACTTGAATCTGAGACGTCATTGCTAAAGAATATAACACTGATTAGAAAAAGCATACTATAATCCTTCTGGAAAGACACTCACAGGGCTTAGTTTTCTCAATTTATATAGGTTCTGAAAGAAGTACTGTGAGACAATAATTTTAAGGCCAATAAGGCTTAATCAATTGAGTACCACTGCAAAAATTGAGGCAACAGCAAGTTGTGTCCTTTCATGCAATTTGTCCTCATCTCCACCTCTTTTACAGCCAACCGCTGTATTCTCAACTGTTTTGTTCCTTTCAGTTCTATTTCTATATATGCACTTATCTCACCCTAGAACTCTGGTTTCTAACCCGTGTCTTCTGTCTCAAGTTGGGTCCATTCTCTCTCAGTTTGGCCTTCTTGAACATCACCTGGTGATTTATGTTTTCTGCTTAGCCTCACAATCTCTTTGCAGGGTCAGCCCCTCAGGCAGGCCACAGACTCAAATAAGACTTACTGACAGTAATCCCTGTTCCTTGGTACTAGCACCAGAAATTACAGGGTAGGATGCATGACATTATACCAAAAATATGCAAAGGAACTACTGCTATTTTAGAGTTTATAGTTTTAGTGAAAGGGTTTATAACAGGGCACTATAATGTTAACTAGGCCGATATAGGCCTATATATACGAGGCCTATATAACTAAGCTGATATAGGCCGATAAATTTCCATGGATTGTATGAGTACATAACTTCTTGCACTAGAAAATTTTGCTGAATTTCTTTTGCTATGGCTATTTGGCTTTTGATAATACATATGGTAACACACTGGGTATTCAGTACCAGACAGTTTCTTAGGTACATTCCCTGTCAGACAGAACTATGTTCATTGAGAAATATACTACACCAAGAATCAAACATAGTAAATAGGATAGTTCTACTAAAGAATAAGCTTTGTTAACAATAACATATATCATGATCAGTGATGACATGGCGGTATTTTAATTATGTGTGTCAGCAGAAATGATTATCAGACTATTCCATTTTATTAAGTTAGCTAGATAGTGTTAAATGTTGCATCATAGAACCTGCAGAAATGGAGCAAAGCAATTTAACTTAATACGTATTTACTGATTTCCTTCAATATATTAGACATTTGCGTGTGCAATTGTCTGTTATAAACTTCACATCACTGTCCTTTCAAAGGTCTCTTCTGAATTGCAGAAGAGAATCTTGAATTCCTATTTCTCTGAAACACATGCCTTCTATTGTCGTGCATAATTCCTGAGGATGACAGCAGTTTTTTTGAGAGGTTGTGAGAAATACTCCCTTCAGTGCTGCAGGATCAGATCTTTACATTCGTCTTCCCTGACTTTCAGCAACATATCCCTATCTGTCACTATTCAGCTCTTCCAATGTTACAGAAGTTCACAACCCCTGTATTAAATTCATTATATTCAGAATACATTAACTGGCCATCATTTTATTATCTAAACCCAGATAGTTTGAGATACGGAAAATAGTCTCAAAGGAACAGAACCTTAAATATGGGACCTGAAAGAAGTTCTTTGACCTGATTAGAATTGAAGATAGTAATGATCTCATTGCTAATTTAAATGAGATCCCGGTAAACAAAGGCCAAAATAGTTATGAAAATTTGATCTGCCTGACTGGTGCAGCCGCTATGGAAGGCAGTGTGGAGGTTCCTCAAGAAATTACGAATAGAATTACCATATGACCCAGCAATCGCTCTCCTGGGTATCTACCCAAAAAATCTGAAAGCATTTCTCTATAGAGACACGTGTACGCCAATGTTCATTGCAGCTTTGTTTACGGTGGCCAAGACATGGAAACAACCAAAATGTCCTTCGATAGATGAATGGATAAGGAAGTTGTGGTATATATACACAATGGAATACTATTCAGCGTTAAGGAAAGATGATATAGGAGCATTTGTGACAACATGGATGGATCTTGAGAGTATAATGTTAAGTGAAATAAGTCAGACAGAAAAAGCAGAGAACCCTATGATTTCACTGATATGTGGTATATAAACCAAAAACAACAAAAGAAGAAGACAAACAAATGAGAAAGAAAAACTCATAGACACAGACAATAGTTTACTGGTTACCAGAGGGTAAGGGGGTGGGGGGTGGGTGATGAGAGTAAGGGGGATCAAATATATGGTGATAGAAGGAGAACTGACTCTGGGTGGTGAACACACAATGGGATTTATTTATGATGTAATACAGAATTGTACACCTGAAATCTACGTAAATTTACTAACAATTATCACCCCAATAAATTTAATTAAAAAAAATTTTGATCTGCCTGTATTCAAGGGCCTAACACAGTGAAATATGATACCGTGTTTCCCCGAAAATAAGACCTAGCTAGACAATCAGTTCTAATACATCTTTTGGAGCAAAAATTAATATAAGACCCAGTCTTATTTTACTATAAGACCAGGTTTCATATAATATAAGACTGGGTATATTATAACATAATATAATACAATACAATACAATATAATACAATATAATAAAAGACTGTGTCTTAAATTAATTTTTGCTCCAAAAGACGCATTAGAGCTGATTGTTCGGCTAGGTCTTATTTTCGGGGAAACACTGTATGTCACACTGTGGTAATAACAATGTTATGGATAAAAATGTAGATTACATGAGATAACTTCTGACTACATGGTAAAACTTGGAGAAATAAAGCATTAAGCTCATGACTTTAAATTTTGTAAACAAGACAAAGAGAGAAACTGAAAGCTTTTAATATGTTTGTGATCACTAGTTTTGTGTGTCAACAATGCCCAGATAATTGGTCAAACATCACTTTGGAAGTTTCTGTGAAGGTGAATTTTTAGATGAGATTAACATTTATATTAGTGAACTTTGAGTAAATCAAAATCAGAGTGCTGTCCATAAGGCTGGTGGGCTCCATCCAATCAGTTGAGGACTTAATAGAACAAAGACAGACCTCTCCCAAGCCAAAAGAAAATCTGCCAACATAGCACCTTTGGACTCGGACTGCAACTCATCCTGGGTCTCCAGCCTTCGGACCTATCCTGAAGATTTTGGACCTATGAAGCCTTGCTAATTGAATGAGCAAATTTCTTAAAACCTCTCTCTCTCTCTCTCTCTCTCTCTCTCTCTCTCTCTCTCTCACACACACACACACACACACACACACACACAAACACAAAGTTGGTTAGATTGCTGAAGAGAGACCCTAAACTTTGAATTTCTGAGTGGTTGAACTAATCACAGGGCGAATTCAAGGCCACACCTCTCTGTTATGTTCAAGTTAGGGCATTGGTTGAGTAAGAGTAAGACTTACAGAAGTTTCCAGTATGATTCTGAGATTCTTACTCTGTTATTTCAAGGAATATTTTAATACGAGTGTCCTTCATCTTGGTTGGCAACTTTCAAAACTTTTCAAAGCTCTCCTAACTTTTACCTGTAATTCCCACATTAAGCCTTTCATACTGAGAATGCTTAGAGCAGATTTTGGGCTCATAAGTGTAGTAACTCCCAGAGAAAGCAGCAAAATGTGACCATGAAAGTGAGAATAAGAGAGTGAGAAAAAGAGAAATAAATTGAAATCGTTTTTTGTCTTCATGAGCTCAAAATTTATTTTGAAAGATAAAAAATACTCATAAAATATCACAGATGAAATCAAAATATAAAGTAATTATTAATGGAATCAGTAAGCTCCCAGAAGAAACACATCTTTCCGTTATCTATGCATATGTCAGGGAATTAAGGAAAATTCTGAAATTATACAAGAAAACCTCAAAGATAATTATAACACATGACGCTTGCATTAAGAAAAATGAGAGTATAATCCTAATTGTACTGGGAAAAATAGTCCTAAGTATCCTAGTTATGCTGAAACATTTCACCAATAAAAATTCTGTTATTTTCTCATCGTTATGCCCTCTATTTAAAATTATAGGGTCAAAATTGTGCATTTTATTAGATGCAATTAATTAGTTATCTATCCCCTATATCTTTCAGAATGGCTTATAAAAGGAAATATAAAATGTGATAAAAATTAATAAATCAAAGGTAATTTGTTAGATATAAAAATAAGATTGAGAATCATTAGAGCCAGGGATGAGGATAAAATGACTATTTTAAAGTTAGACATAGTTTTCTTACCTTGGTTCTAGTTTCCCTCTAAATTTTTTAAAAGATTACTAAGGACAGAAATCTTATGTTTAAAACATCCACAAAATGTAAAGGAAACAACTGATCCGCCAGGAGTTAGGAATGACTCCACAGAGTCTTTATTCACTAAAGATGAGTATTCATCGGACTTAATGGAAAGTGGACTGAAATATGAGTGGAAAACAGCAGTACAGTTATAGGCATTCAAAGACCAGCAGATATGACTGTATCTTAGTATGTTTTTTAGCACAAGTGAGATTACACTTTTTTCAAACAATTTGATTATCTTCTCAGATAAACTTTTGATAAATATTGAGTTGGGTATAATTAAAATTGTACTCAATGGCAAATCTGGTGGAACAGCTAGTCTATTCTATTAGTTGAATGCAGCCACGTAACACTAAAGCATTCAACTAATAGAATAGACTAGCTGTTCCACCAGATTTGCCATTGAGTACAATTTTAACACTAACACTAAAGGTTAGTTCTGTATAAACAGATGGGAACCTAATAAGTACAAGTGCCAACTCAGATGGCCATTCTTTAAACGGAAAGCAATTATCTGTGAAGAATTATTAAAACAGCCAAGACTATCCCTAAATTATGTGAATTTTCTCCCGGACAAACATCTAATCAGTGTTCCTAAAATTCATCTCACAATAATGTAATGAAAAGTGGTTCTTTCAGTTTTCATCCTTGTTGTGACAAATTATCACAAACCTAGTGTTTTAGGAAAACACAAATTTACTTTATTACAGTTCTGAAGGTCAGAAGTCCAAAAATCAGGCAGTTCTGCATTCCTTCCAGATATTGTAGGGAAGAATATGTTTCCTTGCCTTGTGTAGCTTCCATAAGCCACCTGGATTCATTGGTTCAGAGTCCTTTCCTCCATTCACAAAGGCAGCAGTCCAATATCTTTATCCTTTGTTTGTGTTACTACATCTCCCTCTCTGACTCTGACTTCCCTGTATCTTATATTCTTATAAATACCCTAGTGATTAAGTTGGGCACATCCAGATAATTCAAGATTATCTCTCCACCTTAAGACCATTTATTTTATCACATAGGCACTGTTCTTGCCATGTAAGGTAACATGTTCATAGTTCCAGGGATTAGGTCATTGACATGTTTGGGGGCAGAGGCATTATTCTTCTCCCACAGGGGTATACCCTAAAATAATGTTGTGACAGGTATTAGTCAACATTTCATAAAATCTCATCAAGAAGTCCATGATAGAATCAGTGCAAAATGTTACTTCCTCTGTATATTCCAAGGTAAAAGTTTGGCAAAATAAAAATTGCATTAGCCTGTAGTGAAGTAACTTATTCAATGAGATTATTATTTATGTAAAGTTAATTTTTTGGGGGGTGGGCAAGGAGCTCCAATACTCATCCATGACAAAACCTCCCAAGAAACTAGGAATAAAGGGGGTTTCGTCCACTTGACAAAGTACATCCGCAAAAACCTGAAGGTAATATTCTTCATGGTGAGAAACTCAAAGCCTCCCACTAAGATTAGCGACAAGACAATGATGTCTCTTCTCACCACTCCTTTTTAACAATGTACTGGAAGTTATAGTTAATATAACAGGACAAGAACAGAAAATAAAGGTATACAAATCGGAAAAGAAATACAATTGTCATACTGTCTTAGTTTCTCAGATGACATGATGTTCTGTGTAGAAAATATGAAAAAAAATGACCTGGATCTAATAAGAAATTATAACATGGGTGCATGATAATAAGGTTAATAAACAAAAGTCAATTGCTTCACCTGCAATGAATAAGTGAAATTTGAAATTAAAATCATAATACTATTTATTGCAACACACCATACAATGAAATACCTAGGTATAAACTAACAAAATATGCACAAGATCCATACAAAGAAAACAACGGAACTCTGATACAAGAAATCAAAGAAGAACTAAATAAATGGAGATTTTCTATGTTCAAAGATAGGGAGATTCAATATTTTCTTTTTTTGTTTTGAAGATTCAATATTTTCAATGTCAGTTTTTCCCCACTTGATCTATAGATTATATACAATCCTAATCAAAATTCCAGCAAGATATTTTTGTGTAAATTGATGAAATGGTTGTAAACTTTATACAGAGAAGCAAAAGACAGAGAATAGCCAACATGATGTTGAGAGAGAACAAAGTTGTACTGAGACTATCCAACGTCAAGACTTACTAAACTTACAGTAATCAAGAAAATGTGGTATTGGCAAAATGATGTATAAAAAATCAACAGAACACAAAGCCCAGAAGTAGACCCACATAAACACAGTCAACTGATCCTTGACAAAGGATCAGAGGCAATACAATGGAGCAAAGATAATCTTTTCAACAAATGGTGTTGGAACAATTGGCAAACAAATTCTACTTTTCAATATGGCAATCTGTAAGCACTGAAACATGTTACCACTCCCACTGGCTGAAACTGGGAAGTCTTACTGATACACCTTCCATATAAATATCTGTAATTGGGAAAATAATCTACTCCTCAACAGATATACTTTTTCCTGCCCGTGACATGTTGATTAAAGCTACAAATACAATAATATTGTCTTTAGCAGATTTTAAATGTGCTCTGGTTTGATAATAATGAAAAACATACCAAAGCAACCTAGACTTGTATTTTATAAAGTAAATAATTTTAAATTTAGACGAAATGTTTTATAAGGTACTAAGCTTTTATTATGAGGCAGTTACAGATTTGATTCACCTGAAGATGTAAATAAACTTTTGGTATAGTATAGAAGGGCTATGAATATGGAACTTATATAAGAAAGTTAGTGACTATCTAAATCTGCTGTTTTGAGTAATACCAGCAAATGTCTAGAGGCAAAGGAAACCTATGATTCATAATTTTTTGAGGGTGGGAGTTTTTACTTATTTTCATTTTACTAATTTTTAAATGTGTAGTATATTATGAGTTTATAGCTTATGTAACTTTATTGAATTATATTTCTAGAAGGAGAAAAACAAATGTTATGATGAGTTACATAATTAAAGGGATTTACAGTTGGGAAAGAGATTACTGCTTTCTATTTATTCAGTAATGTTTGGTCCCTAACACAACTCAGGCAACAAGCTATATACTTTAGTATATTTTTTTTAAATTTGATCCTGATGATGTATGTATATATATATATTTGAAGTAGCCAAAAATTATACTATGATTTTCACAATATATCCATTCTAGCAAATGAATGAACTGCACCATAAATGGGACAAATTATTTTATCTTCAAAAATATGACGATTCAGAAGTTATAAACAAAAAGGAAAATGACAAAGTCAGATAAAAAAAGAGGTTTTGAAAAATCATGCATTTTGCTTTTTTTTTTAACTGAGATCAGGTTCAGTCTGAATCAAGGTAGTAGCACTTTAAAGGTTTTTATAAGTGAGGTCAAGTAATTTCAATTGAACCAAAGCTGCCGGGTTCAAGGGAGAGAGTGAAGGCATCGAGACCCAAAGGACACCAGAAACCTCAGTAGTTTAAAATCAATTTAAAGTGTATTAACATCAAACACTGGGAAATGCAGGTTAGTAGTAGCATTAGAGGAAGACTTGGGACTACTATTCCTGGCTTTCCTTTTGAGTTGTTAGTTGTCATTAAAGTGCTACATATGCTTGTATAAATGTACTATCTAACTTCCAAAAATTCAGATTTTATTTTACGTAGAAATTAAATTCTGGAATAACTGGTGGTGGTGGTGGTGGTTCAGTTATCTTGCTTTGGCTGTATTTGCGTGTGTGTGTGTGTGTGTGTGTGTTTTTCTTTTTTTCTTTCTTTGCTTTTTTTTTTTTTTAAATGGAAACAGAGAACAAGTCTTAAGTGAGACTTTTGAAGGGTTTGTTGTCACTTTCCCTTTTCTACACTTTTACCCCTATTTGGAACAGCATTCTGTGAATATATTGCAACAGATATTTGGAAGTGTTTCCTAAACTAATGCTTACATATTTTATAAACTCCAGTAAGTAAAAGACTAGTAAACACATATGACTGTGTCTCCAGAGTTTGGGATAAACTTTAGAGAGAGAGTTCTCATAGAGCCTATTTTAACCAAACATTTGAAGGTTTCCAGCTGTTAAACTTCCTCTATTTCATTCTCCAATAATTAAAACTTCCTGCATCTAGCTAATTCCATCAAGCTACTATTGCAAAACTAAATTATTTTTTATTAGCTAGAATTATCTAGCTTTTCTATAATAGAAGTCTTTTTATGTAAGAGAATCAGGATCATAGGTGGTAGATTAATTCAAAAATAAAAAGTGAATATATAGCAAGTTATCATGAAAAACATAGGCATAACATGCACATTTTTTGTTAAATTTCAGTTTTAAGAGTATTCACTTGTCAAACAATTCCTGTAAGAGTATAATGTATCTTATAACCGACTGTACCCTTTGACTTATATCTCTCCATTTCCCTTCCTCCAAGCCCCTGGCAGCTACCATTCTGTACCATGTGTGTGTGTGTGTGTGTGTGTGTGTGTGTGTGTGTCTGTGTGTGTATGATTACACATATAAGTGATAGCATATAGTATTTGTCTTTCTTTATCTGGTCAGGATTCTATATTTGTTGGACTGACTCAAACAGACATTCTTATTTCTTGGTAGCCTTACATATGTGGATCAGTTACAATTTTCTATCGTATTTTATTAATAGATATGCAGTATAATGAGGCATCCCAGAAGTTCCCTTGAATTCCAGGCATCTATCTGTTGGTTTGCAAACTGGCCCCTATACATGGAGGGCAAGACAAAACAAAAGAAAGACATAGACCACTCTAGATTGGTAAGTGGCAGGTTTAATAATCAAGGAAACTTATATACTAGCCTTATCTTGGTTAACCACAAGATGAGTAGATCTCTGTACCTACCCACCAGAATCTTAAAAGTTTATATAGAGGGCTTTACTGGCTCCAGTCACATATTCAGTTCAGATGGTTTTAACAATACCTACTCCCCCAAGATTGTATCTTTGAAACAAGGATTAATATCAATTAATATAAGACCCAGTTTTATTTTACTATAAAACCCGGTCTTAAAATATAATATAATGTAATATAATATAACATAACATAACATAATATAATATAAAACACTAGGTCTTATATTAATTTTTGCTCCAAAAGATGCATTAGAGCTGATTGTCCAATTAGGTCTTATTTTCGGGGAAACACAGTACTATGATCAATGAAAATATGATTCTTAAACACGATGCAAAATTGATTTCTCATCTAGCCCACGTTTTTAGCTCCTCAAAGGCACCCACTACTCATTAATTTATTCACCAAATAGTTGTTGAGAAAAGTACCCCCAAAAAAGTCATTGTTTTAAAAGGTAGAATGGAATTGACTGGTGGACATGTAACCTTGATATAAGGCAACACACAATGAGAGGCAGGAGTGACAGGAAGGCAAAGAAAATGTTGTGGACCTCATGAATCAGCCTCTATTTCAGAGGTTCCCAGGTTTTTACAATTTCAGGCCCTTACAATTTCAACAATAAAACTTAGGGGCTGCCAACGTTCCATCTTGCCAAAGAAAAACATAAAAATCACCCTCATAATTGCTATCATTTTATGAGTTAAATTCCCTGACATTCTTATTTCTTCTTCTCTTTTTTCTGTTAAAGGAACAAGTTCTTTTGTCTGTTGTAGTCCCCAAAGTGGAGAGATGAAGTCTCTGGGAAGGCTGCTTTTCAGAGCTTTACTTAACAGACCTAGGGAGATTCTTCTCATGCTCCTGCACCCCAACAACCAATCATCAGAAAATCCTGACATCTCTACTTTCATAATATGACCAGATTGTAAGCATGTCTCCTCACCTCCATTACTACTACCCTGATCCAAGCCACCTTATTCGTCTCTCTCTGGGATTCCTGAAACTGCCTGACCTGGCCTCAGAAAGGCCTTCTTTGTTTTGTAAATCTGCTTGTAGCCCCAAAACAGTAAGAATTTAACTTACTGTTAATTCAGTCTTATTACAATCAGAAATTCATGCCATTCATTGGTGTTCTGACTTCTACATGCACTCTTGAAAGATTCCAAAGGTCCCACGGCCCTTTCCCACTCACACGCGCACTTCATGCACAACTCATGCACTGCACAGGCTTTAGGTGAAAGATTTCAAATGCTCGCAAACCAGCATTTTTCAAACTTTAATGAGTCTATGAACCGGAAAAACTGCCAATCTTTGCTTCTCACACTGCACCATGCAAATCCATTTGCAGATTCTTAGCAAATTTGAGACCGGCTCTGCATCTCTAATTCGTGCCTAGGCAGTGCTGATGCTGCTATCCCCAGCCCGTTCTTTAAGCAGCAAGGTCCTGACTTAGGTGAAGATACTCTCCACCTCACCCCAGACACACAAGCTGAAGGCTAGGACCCGCCTTTCTCTTCCCTACCTGTGTAGGAGTTACTCCTTCAGCCCGACGGTGGTCATCTCTTCTAGCCCAATGGATGTAATGGCACAACAGCAGAGGCACCACGGAGTACTGGCTTGTGGGGTGAATAAGTGGCTGGACCGAGATGACTGCTCAAAGGATTCGACTCTTTAGACAGGCCCTGAGGCCCTTTCCCACGCGCAGGCGCACTTCACACATGCCGTGCACCTGGCGCACCTGAGCGCTGCAGGCTCTGCGCAGACTCCAGGTGAAACTAGGGAATCGAGATGTCAGCGCTCTACTCTGAAAGAGGCCTGCGTAAATTGAGAAAACCCTTAGAGAAAATGGGTGCGTGTGCTGAGATCTAAAGAATGGGAGGATTGAGACAGATGGAGAACACAGATGACATTTCTGACTAGGGAGCAGAAGAAACAAGAAGCAGCTCACATCCCGGGGACAGTGGGGTAGCATATCATTGGGGGACACTGTGGGATCTGCATGCTCTAACCCCAACCTGGATACAGTTTAATTATCTCTTAAATAGTTACAAAATAATATACTCTTGTTTCAACAAAGTCAAACTTTAAGAAAACATGTGAAAAAGAGAAGGAGAAGAAAGGGAGGGAAGGTTCCTCCTTGTTTCTTCTTTCTTATTCAAGGACCCAAAAAGGTTGAGGAGGGGACAAACCTTCAAGAACATTTATTGGGATTTTCTATATATACGTAATAGTTTTGTACCTGGATATTTAACTCAATAAAATATCCTGGACCTTTTACAGGCCAATAGTTTCAATTCAATATGTATAATATTCTCAAAATGACAAAATTACAAGTCTAGTTGTTGCCAATAGTTAGGGATGAGGGTGGGTGTAGGGTGCAGAGGAAGCATGAAGGAATTTTTTTGTTGTTTGTTTTTTTTTTTTTTTTTTGATGGAATGTAACTGAATATCATAGAACTATGTAAACATAATGTGCCAATGTCAGATTCCTGGTTTTGATGTCGCACTATAATTATGTAAGATACAACCAATGGGAGATATTGGATAAAGGGTACACTGAACCTCTCTATTCTATCTTTGCATCTTCCTGTGAATCTATAATTATTTTATAATAAAATAAGTCTAAAAACTTTATAAATTTTGTAACTAAGGAAATTTCCATAGAATAGTTTCTTAGGCCTACAAAGCTCTTTATAAATCATTTATCAACTGAGACATATAAGTTCCTACTTCTGGCTGATGGACAACAGTAGAATTTTTTTTTCAAGGGATATTACCTCAGAGAACATTTGCAAAAATCCCCCCAAAAGTGTTTTTTCCCAATGAACATTTCCTCTGATAAATGGCTGCAAGTTAAATTTGGGGAAGAATAGAAGCGAGATGTAATTATGGAGTTATCTCATGGTCCTTCAAAGATAGAATACAGCCTCAGCTTCTTGAGGAATTCTGTAACTGTGAATTGACACATGACTAGTGTCATGTGGGGCGGCAGGCGGGGCCTCCTGTCCTGCTCCCCACATAAGAACGCAGGATATGGTGAGGCCAAAAAGGAACTCACACGGAGCCATAAGTAGGGAAGTCATATCACTATATTCTCGCCGGCGGCATCCGCCTCTCTGCAATCCGCTCTTGCTAGCCCCCATCTCTTCTTTTTCTGCCAGCGCAGCCATAGCAGTTACACCAGTGGCCAATGTCTGATGGGTTACAGCTGACGGCCAACTAGCCACAGCTGATAGCCATCCAATCACAGTTGATGGCCATTTACTACCTGAGCCAGCACCTTTCTATGTGAGGCCAAGAGCCTGGAAACTGCTTTCTGGGGCTTTGTCCCCACAACTAGGAATTCAATCCAGGAATGTTTAAGGAGATTCAAATTAGTCTTCAGAATGAGAAGACTCCCCTCGAGTTAAGTAAATCTAAGCCGTTAGTGAGATTTAGTGATTCCTAGGCATAATACCATCAGGTAGCCAGCATAAAGATTCCTGAAGTTGATATTCTGCCATTCCAGGAAGCCATCAATCAAATCCAAATAGAGAATCTACTTCAGGGGTAATATTTCCTATATAACAAATACAGCAGTTTCCAGAAATATCAAGGTTGACATTCTATTTATCAATGGACTTTTCAGTGCTTTGAAAAATAGTGTGTTTGGGTTCTCTCAGGAACATAGTTAGGGGATGAATGTTGTGCCATATATTGTCTATCAAATATTAAAAACTAGAAGAAGCAAGGAAGGATTCTGCTCTAGATCTGTCAGAGAGCATGACTCTGCTGACACCTTAATTTTGGAGGTCAAGCCTCCAGAACAGGGAGACAATAAATTTCAGTTGCTTTACTTTGTAAGTCTTTGTTAAGGCAGCCCTAGGAAACTAACTGTCGTGCGGGGTGTCCGGCGGGGCGGCCTGCGGGGTCTCTGTTCCCGCTCCCCACATAAGAACGCAGGACATGGTGAGGCCAAAAAGGAACACCCACGGAGCCATAGGTAGGGAAGTCATACCGCTATGGTCTCACTGGAGGCTGGGTTTACACGACGTGCAATCTGCTGTCCGCTTTGCTGCCAACCGACCAACTGTCCTCGACTCTCCTTACTCTCCTTCAGTCTCCTCCTTCACTCTCCTCGGCTCCCCTCCATAGCCGAGGCAGTTATATCAGTGACCAATGGCTTGATGGCTACAGCTGATGGCTAAACCAGCCACAGCTGACAGCCATCCACCATCCGAGCCAGCACCTCTCCACATGAGGCCGAGAGCCTGGAAACTGCTTTCTGGGGCTCTGTCCCCACACTCCACCCCTACAGGTTCTCGCCTCATAATCTACACAACAAGCGTCTTCTGCGAGGGTCCCTGTGCCATAATAGACTATTGACACTTACGGACGAAAAGAAACGGTAGTCTTAGGAACCAATAATGGCAAATCCCTTCCATCTGGGAGGATACACGCTAGCTTTTTGTCCTGGGAAAGGAGGGTCGCTGCCACTGGCACCTTTCCTGGTTTATGGTACCAGACTTTTATGGCAGTGCTTGGGATCCCTTGCATAGTTTCAACATGTAACAGTACAGGGGACCCCATAATAGGCCATAGTGAGAGCACATAGGTTCCCTGCAAAATCATCCCGGTATCAGGACCTCCATATACTACAGTCACTTGTGGTGGCCACTCAGCCACCACCCCTGGCATCACTTGCAAATCATGAGTCAAACCGGCCCCCCATGGGGCTATCAGGCCCAACCATCGACAGTGGGGGCTTTTGACCTGCCAGGGCCAAGTCCATTGCTGCCGTTCCCCTGCTTTCAAGCATGTGGGTGCTGGCAGCAAAATGTTTCCATTTCTGCCGTAGCCTGGCTTTAACAGAGTCTCACTGGTGGTAACTTGTAATTGAATGGGAGCGGCCGTTCGATGTAGCAGAGCTTCTACTGGTGCCGGTCCTCCCTTCCGTGGTCTCTCATTCAGGACTCTCAGGACATCCCATAGACGCGAGGCCCAGTCACGCATCGTGGGAGGGTGTTTTGACACCCGGAGGCCTTGCTTCAAAAGGCCATTATAGCGTTCAATCATGCCAGCTGCTTGTGGGTTATATGGAGCATGAAACAACCACTGCACGTCCATCCTGGCAGCCCAGCGCTGCACCTCTTGCCCCGTAAAATGGGTACCCCTGTCACTTTCAATGACTTGGGGGCGCCCATAAAGGGCGCACAGCCGTGTAAGAGCAACGACTGTATGCCGCTGATCCGCGGCCGGACATGGCCAAGCAAACATCAACCCCGTAGCAGTGTCCACTGCAGTGAACGCGTATATCGCATTGCGGGCCTTAGGCAGGGGTCCAATGTAATCCACTTGCCAGCGAGTGAGGGGCACCCTCCCTCGCGTTATCTGCTGTGTCTCCCAGGGGAGCCTCCGCCTTTGGGGACTGTCCTGGGCACAGACGGCACAGTCATAGCAGGCATCTGCTATCTCCTGCCATTTCAAAGGCAGACCCCAGCGTCTGCTCACCTGCCACATGGTTCGGCTTCCAGCGTGCTGCAATTTCCTGTGCAGCCAATGGGCCACATCAGTGGCAGGAGCCCGTTCTAACCATCGGACCCGTGCTAGGGCATCTGCCTCGTCATTACCTGGGGACACTAAAGGGGAGTGACCTGTGACATGTATTAGGGTTACCTCCTTTCTCTGCCCTAGGTCCCAGAGGTCCTGCCACATGGCTTGACCCCACAGTGGACGGTGTCCTACCAACCAGTTTTGGTGTTTCCATGTAGGGAGCCACAACGTTAGGCCCCGGAACACCGCCCAGCTGTCAGTACAAATAACCAGGGGCCCAGGCTCATGGCTGATTACCATCCACACAGCTCGTAATTCAGCCCATTGGCTACTCTGGCCTATCCCAGTATCAAACCAAATGGTGTCTGTTTTGGGCTGCACACCAATAGCCGTCCAAACAGCTGCAGCCCCTCGGCTAGAACCATCAGTAAACCAGGCATCCTCAGGCACTGGGGACTGTCCTTCTTTGTAGGGCGAGGGCTCCAAGTCCTCCCCTTTAGGCAGAGCGCTTGGCTCAGCCTGGGCTACAAGCTCCACAGGCCCCAGGACCTGTTGTAGCTCTGTGCTCAAAGGGCTTGAGCTAAGGGTGCTACGTTGCTCCAAGTAGGCACCCCACTTGGCGAGGGTCGTGGTCTGTGCCACCCCCGTTTTTGGTCCCTGGGTCCACGTACGCACCCACCCTTGGACAGGATAGGTTGTTCGAACCACTACCCGTGCCGTTCCTGTAATGGCTTCTGTGGCCACTAGGGCTGCGTACACAGCGGCAAGCTGTTTCTCTATCAGAGAGTAGCGGACCTCCGCTCCTTTCCATAATTGGGACCAAAATCCCACTGGCAACCGGAGACGCTCCTGCCGTTGCCAGAGGCCCCATCCGTACCCCTCTTGGGTTACGTGAACATCAAGTTCAAATGGGCGGCCAGGGTCCACTACTTGCAGAGCCTGTGCCTGCTGCACTGCCCGTTTCGTGGCAACGAAGGCTTGCTCTATAGCCTCTGTCCAATCCCATGAGGCCCCCTTTTTAATCATGTTGTACAACGGCCTTGCCATTTGTGCCATGTGGGGTACAAATGCCCGCCAATATCCTAGCAGACCCAAATATGTCTGCAGTTGGGAGACCTTGGTCGGCCGGGGAAAGGCTTGTATCTTATCAATAATTGCCTCGGGTATAACCTTTGTCTTACCCGACCACACGACACCCAAAAACTTGACGGATAAGCCAGGGCCTTGGACCTTTTCCTCATTCACCGCCCAGCCGCGTGACTTCAGGTGGCGGAGAAGAGAGGGAGCTGCTTTCTCTAAATCAGGAAGAGAATCTGATGTTAATAGAATATCATCGACATAATGAAACAAGGCCACAGAGGACGGGTGATCCCACTGTGCCAAATCCTGGGCCACGAGCCCATGGCAGATAGTGGGGCTGTGCAAGTATCCTTGCGGAAGGACTTGAAAAGTCCACTGCCGCCCGTCCCAAGTAAAAGCAAACTGCTCTTGACACTCGGGTGCAATGTCAATGGAAAAAAAAGCATTGGCCAAGTCCACTACATAGTGATATGTCCCCAGGCTGACAGTCAGACGATCCATTAAATCATGTACTGAAGGCACTGCAGCGTGCAAGGGTGGTGTCACTTTATTTAACTCCCTATAGTCCACAGTCATTCGCCAGGTCCCATCTGGCTTCTTGACAGGCCATACTGGGGAGTTAAAAGGACTGTGCGTTGGCCTCACAATATGTGCCTTCTCCAACTCCAATATTGTACGACCAATCTCCTCCTGCCCTCCTGGCAGGCGGTACTGTCGCACTGTAACCACGCGCCAGGGCTGTGGCAACACTTGAGGAGGGTGGTGAGCATGCCCGCGTGTCACCGCTTTCACCACCCGGATCCGGAGACGGAACTCTCCTACCGACGTCTGTAAGCTGAGGCCATGTAGCACATCCACCCCTAGAATATACTCCGGAACAGGGGAGACATAAACCTTGTAGGTACGAGGGGGAAGCCTTCCTATACCCAGTGGCAAGGAAACGGCTTTCACAGTCACAGTCTTTCCCCCATAGCCATCAATGCAGATTGCTGGTCCAGGGAACATTTCTGGGTTCCCATAGACAAGACTGCAGTCTGCGCCAGTGTCAACTAGGGCCAAAACCCTCTGCACATTAGAAGGGGACCAATGTATGGACAGTTCCACATGGGGCCTCCGGTCCCTGCTCGTCCCCTCAGACCGGGTACCTTGGCCCCGCCCCTAATCAAGCTGAATGGAGTCGTCCTCAAGTGGCGGCATAAAGTCCTGGAGGGACACGGGTCGTGCTTTCCCAGACTTCTCCTTTTGGCTTCGGAATTGCTGTTCTGGACGCAGCTGTTTCCAAAGTTCCAGCAGCAGTGCATTGGGTTGTTGGTCTATTTTCTCCTGATCAACCCCTGCTGCTACGAGATCACGCCACATCTGTGCGCGTGTTACTCTCTGAGGCCCGCGACCTCGCCCCTTTACCTTTGGTTTGGGCTTCCAGGTCTCAACTGTGCGGACCTCCTGTCTTAACTTTCTTCGCCTCCGGCTTTCAACATCCCCTAGGGTGGCCATGGCAGTTGTAACTTCATGGATCCGTCGCCCTACATAAGGTGTTAGAATAGCAACCAAGGATCCAAAAGCACTCTCAGGTGCAGTATCCAAAACCAGATCTCTCATGCTGGCTGTAAAAAGCTCGTCATCCGGCCCCTGCATGTTAAGGTTAAAAATAGCATTTCTCATTCCCATTTCACGGACAATTTGCATGAGATCTGTGTATGAATGCCATTGACTCACAGCGCCTGGTAGTTCACTAGCCTGTCCCCATACTGTGCGTACTGCAGCAGTGAGCCACTGCATTAGAGAGTGGTTGCCCTGGTCGTGGGCCAACCTATGGCAGTTCTGTAACCTCTGTCGCAGGGATGGATGCACTGTCACAAAGGCTAGCTTTTCCATCTCGCCTGGGGAGCAGAGAATGTTGTCTGCTCCCTCATCCCATAAACGTAGTAGCCAAGCCGAGACTGGCTCTCCAGGGCGCTGTCGGCACCGCCCCCCCAGCTCCTGCAACTCAGTGGGAGTGTAAGGGGTGTAGGTCGTGAACTCAGTCACAGCTGGGTTGCCGGCAGCCACGCCCCCGGGGCCCAAAGGTTGCTCACGTTTTACCCTTTGCTTCAAGATTGGCCGGGCTTGGGGGTTGGGAGCTACATTGTCTCCACTGTGGGGCCCCTCTTCTAACAGGCGGACCCGGGCTTCCAGCTCCTCCAACCGGGACACCTGGTCCGGCACCTGGGCCATTTCATTAAGCGCATTTTCCGTGTTAAGACTCAAGGCCCTGAGGAACATCCAGCCCACGCGGCCGGCTGTAGCCTTCTCCTCCTCCGGCAACTGCTCAGTCAGATCTTGCAGGGCCCTTTCCAGGCTGGCCGGAGAGCCGTCCATGTCCTCCCACCCCTCCTTGGGAGTCCAACTCCTGAGAACAGTGGCCACCGAGCACCACACACTGTGCGGGGGCCACACGTCCTCCTGCCCAGAGTCAGACTCCATTCCTACCTGGTCGGAATCTTGCTCATCGTGCCAGGTGTCTGAGTGGGTGGAGGCCTCCGCGGAAGATATCCACAAGCCTCGGAGCCTAAGGCAGCAGCAGATCACCAAAATAAGGACAACGACTTCCATGGCCAAGATGGTGGTGTGCCAGCTGGAGGCTTGAGTCTCCCAGGCAGACCGCGCCTCCCGTTCCCGGTGTTGCTTCTCATGGGCCTCCCGAAGCTGGGCTCTCATACGCACAAACCGCTCCACCATACTTTGGTAGGATTTGGCTTGCACTGTAGGCTGCTTACGAAACTGAGATTTTATAAGTGTAACCTGCTCCAGTATATTCCTTAGAGTTTCAGCCGACACCATATCCTGCCGACTACGCCATGTGTCGTGCGGGGTGTCCGGCGGGGCGGCCTGCGGGGTCTCTGTTCCCGCTCCCCACATAAGAACGCAGGACATGGTGAGGCCAAAAAGGAACACCCACGGAGCCATAGGTAGGGAAGTCATACCGCTATGGTCTCACTGGAGGCTGGGTTTACACGACGTGCAATCTGCTGTCCGCTTTGCTGCCAACCGACCAACTGTCCTCGACTCTCCTTACTCTCCTTCAGTCTCCTCCTTCACTCTCCTCGGCTCCCCTCCATAGCCGAGGCAGTTATATCAGTGACCAATGGCTTGATGGCTACAGCTGATGGCTAAACCAGCCACAGCTGACAGCCATCCACCATCCGAGCCAGCACCTCTCCACATGAGGCCGAGAGCCTGGAAACTGCTTTCTGGGGCTCTGTCCCCACACTAACACAGTGCCATAATTCACCAAACTAAAGGGTGAGATTTTATTTTTAAGTTTATATCTACGTAAACCTTGCAGCTAAAAAGATAAGTGCATACTTTACTGGGAAAAAAAACACACACACACACACACAATCCTGTGCTCTCACTGGCCTTTGAGATGAGAATTTAAATTGTGAGCATAGTTAGAAACTGCCATGTATAACCCTGTAATGATTATTAATTATAACACCACTAAATCTGTTAAAGCCTAGCTCTCAATAGGCAATTCATTCCAGGTGATCATAGGTAATGATATAAGTAAATATTTTGCCACTGTGTGCCATGGATTTATCCTTTCTGTGTTAATCAGCTCCTCACTGACTTAATCTCAACATTGTGAAATCACGAATCTGAGATTCCATGAGAAAAGATTTCCTTTTTTTTTTTTTTTGCATGCACTTTTGTAACCAATTACTATATTGCTTACAATTCCTCAGTTTCAGGCAATCATATACATGCTCATTTCTTAAAAAAGGGCCATATTATATAGTTCATAGAATCTCCCAAATAGCCTAGGTTTAGGTACTGCATAGCTAGGGACCAACAGCAGCTAAAATAAACAACCAAACACACTATAATACTCTTCAAAAAATTATTTCTAAAACTTCTAAAGAAGTCTGATTAATGCACTGATACTTTCCTCAGTGTCTGAGATACTAGGGATGTTAGGAAAGATAACTGAAAATGTAATTCAGCATAGTGGTTGAGTGCATGGCCTCTAAAGCAGGCCTAGCTAAATTCACATCTTGCCTTTATCATCCACTAATGGTGATCTTGGCCTCCTTAGGAAGTCAGCTGTGTTTCCGTTCTCTCATCTATACAATGAGAACCTATCCTGTGATAGGACCTATCCTGTGAAGTTGTTATGAGGATTAAATAAATGAATATTAAAACATCTAGACCTTTGTAAGTGCTACATAAATGTTTGTGAAATAGGGAATAAATACATAAATAATAATCAGATACTATACAATGTCAGCCTGAATTTTTTCCCCCAGATATAACTAAACATCTCTAACCATGCTAGCAAGATAAATCAATTTATTGCAAGCATTTCTAATTTTCTGCTTTCCAGTCCCATGTATATGCCTTCTTCCACACATCTAGAATTTTGGCTGCAAATAAGTTTTAGAAATGTGGTTCTTAGATTCAGTGTCTATAAGGCACAAGTCAATTCATATAATATATGGTACCCAGCCACAACAGCCTCTTCCCGCTAACACAACATTGTATTTTCTTATCAGATGTGATGCTCTTGTTACTGGGAAATTGTAAGGGAAACCCCATAATTGCAAGAAACTAAAACTCTTGGAGAATAGTTTCTAAAACATATTAATTAAATCTCTAAAACATTAAAAATATTAAATGATATCCCAAGATCAGATTTTAGGAAAATATTTTCTTAATCTTGTTTTTTTTTTGCAATAAATAGAATAATAGAGTTAATTTATACTTGAGTTTATCAATCTGAAGAGAACTAAATGATACAATAAATCTGAAACAATTTTCCAGTGATACGTATATCCTCATTAACTCTTAAATGATGTTAGATGGCATCCAATTTTAACTATGGTGTTTTTTAATGTTTGGTCACTGAAGAAAACATTTTTTGCGAAGTGTATGGAAGTTAAATTGAACATGAAGTCAGGTAGCTTGAACCTTTGCAAATGTATTAATATTTGAGAAATGATATAAGGACAGATAATATAAGAGCTTTCTGTAACTGGAGATAACTACAGGGTTAAAAAGGTAACCTGTCTATAGTGATCCAAAAATGTCAAAAGTAATCTGTCAATCTGATAAATCCATGGAGTTATTAGGACCTATAGATCTGTTTTCCTGGAATATATGCTGATTGCTAGCCTTATCCTATCACTGCAAATGTATCCATCAAATTTCTCAAAGCTGTGCATTCAATATATCTTGTAGTCTTATAGTGTCAACTTATTATGCCTTTGGGGTCCAAGCAGCTAAAACAGGTCCACAATCTTTTATTCAAAAGCCTTGGAATCACATGTATTTATAATGCATCCCCAGGTGGTTCTTAGGCAGTACTTAATAATCATTCACATAAACACATACCGTGTTTCCCCAAAAATAAGACCAAGTCTTATATTAAATTTTCCTCCAAAAGATGCATTAGGGCTTATGTTCAGGGGATGTCATTATGAAAAATCATGCTAGGGCTTATTTTCCGGTTAGATATTATTTTTGGAGAAACATGGTAGTAGGTGAAGATATCAATATTCATACTGAATGCTTCTGTCTAAAGACGGTATATAATGATAGTTTTGATTTGCAGCTTTTTCACATTGTAATAAATTCCTAAAGAAAATGAGATGACATTGGCAAATATTTTAAGATATAAAACAAGCATGTGAAAAAAATAAACTAAATTAAATGTGGCGCATATACAGTGCAATAGAGTGAATAGTGTTTATTCTGTCATTTTTATTTTATTTTTTATTAGTTTCAGGTGTATAAAACAACATAACAATTAGACATTTATACCCCTGACAAAATGATAACCCCTTCAAATTACTCCCCCTCAGACTTCATATATAGCTATTACAATACCATTGACTATGTTCCCTATGCTGTACTTTACATCCTGTGACTATATATTTTATATATATACATATATATACACATGTATATGTATATACATGTATATGTATATATGCATATATATAAATTATATATATTATATATAATTTATATATATATATAATTTATATATAAATTACATATATGTATATATATATACACACATATATATATATAAATTATAGTTGACATTCAGTATTATTTTACATTAGTTTCAGGTATACAGTGCAGTGGTTAGGCATTTATATAATCTATGAAGTGATCCCCCTATAAGTCCAGTACCCTATTCTATCATTGTTTTTGAAGATCCTGAAGAAGTGAGTACATCAATGTTATCATTTAGTACTCACTGAACTGAAGACCACATCTAAGTGAGCCTTAAGCAGGCTTCTCAAGTGGTAGACTGCCTTTAATGGACTTCTGATATCCTCTGACTCTTAACACTTTTTTTGTCTGAGTTGCCTCTCTTTAATTAAGCACTAACAAATGTACCTTATTCAGGTTCAGCTGATCACATGTTTCACCATAGTGTCTACGGTAACATTTTCTTCACAAAATTATCATCATCATCATTGTCACTCACACCCACCTAGTTCGTTATTTTACATACTTAACTGGAATTCAGTATAATTTTATCAATCTTCAACATTCAGTTTTTTGTACCTTCTTCCAATTTAAGTATGTATTTGGCTAATACATTTTTTTGTGTGGAAGTAACACATTCTGATATTATTACGGCAAAAATCCTCTAAGATCTTTGAATTCAAATCCACTCTTAAATATCATTGTAGATCTGAATCTCATTCCCAGTTGTATAAATGGGAATCAAGATCAACTTCTAAACCTTGGTTAACTGCGCACGCAGCATCTCCAAGAACATATTTATAGTGACTCCCCTTAAGACATAAATTGTCTTAGTCACACAACTGTTTCACAGATGCCATGTTTGGGTAAGAGTAAATTTTGAAAAAAAGATATTTTTTACATGAAGTTTAGCATATGGTGAGCTTGTGTTATTGGTACAGAGTGGTTATTAATCCCACTAAAATATTTTCTCCGATTTCTCATGATTTCTGCCATGTATAATAGTATACAGAAAAGTTGTTTAAAAGTTTCAGGGTTTTTTTGGAACTATTGACATCTTTCTTGTGTGGGCCTGTGGCCAGCAACAGTCAACCTGGTCTTAGCACACTTACAGTCTGATAATGCTCTTTGCTCAGCCATGTTAATTTTTTTTGGATTCATTCATTCATTCATTTTATAGAAATATAGCACCAGTAGAAGGCTGTTTCATTACCACTGAAAATTGTTCAAAATTACAGCTTTCATCAGACATTACTGAAGCAAAATATTCAGTGTAATTTTGACTACTCCATACGCGTTTTTTATCCCTGATTTTCATTTTTATTTTACACCATAATACTTCTTACACTTCTGCAGCATAGTCACATTGACCTCAATAATAAATTTTCATGATACATATATGAGCTTGTTTCATATCCAAAGTAACTTGTGGTCTTTGATATTCACTTCTTTGTCAAAACTGTGTTTAGTTTATCAAATCCTTTCTTTTCATTTGTCAAATCCTTTCAATTATAAAATGATCTTCAATTTTCAAGTGATGAACTTTCTGTTTTTCATTATTTATTAATCACCACTGCCCTTTACATGAACTAATTTTTACTCAACCCCAAATAAAAACATATATAAAACCTGCTATGTGGCACACATTATTATAAATGATTTATAAATATTAATTTATTTACACTGTATATTGGGAAAGAGAAAAACAGCCTCTAACTTTCAACAACTGCCTGACAACAGCATACCTCAGTCTCAGTGTGTGAACTATGGATACTGGGTTTTGGTATGGAATATCCCATGTTATCTCACTATAGTATATAAATTTTACAAAACAATTTTTTTTAACTTTGTGACACAGCTATCATTATGCATTGCATGCTAATATTTATTTTTCTATGGTTAGACTTATCTTCTCTATATAAATGTCTGACAGAGATATGTAATAACTACCCATTAGAAGAATATGCTTATCAATGTGTATATAAGACAGTAGCTGAAGTGGATAGTTATTACAATCAAAAGGTTGAATAATTCTTTTGGTGGAGACATGGGGATATAACTCCCTTGGTAGAACTTCTTGCAATTCTTATTAAAACAATATGTATAAAGACAAGAGTATACTACAAAGAGTTGAGTAGTGAACTAAAAATAAAATTGTTGACATATTAATAGCTAAAATGGTCAAATTATCCAAATCAATATTCAGTTGTAATGCAATCCATATCAAATTGCCATTGGCATTTTTTCAAGAAATAGAACAAAAAATCATCAGATTTGCATGGAATCACAAAAGACACCAAATAGCCAAAGCAGTCCTAAGAAAAAAGAACAATGCTAGAGATACCACACTCCCTGACTTAAATTTATACTACAAAGCAACAATAATCAAAAAAGCATGGTGGTGGCAGAAAAACAGATACACAGATACACAGACCAGTCAAATAGAATTGAAACCCAGAAATAAACGCATATATATATATATATATATATATATATATATATATATATATATTGATGATCTTCAACAAAGGAGCCAAAAACATACAATGGAGAAAAGAAAACCTCTTCAATAAATGGTGCTGGGAAAATTGGAAAGCCACATGCAAAAGAATGAAACTAGACTGTTATCTGTCACTATATAGCAAAATTAAATCAAAATGGATTGAAGACCTAAACATAGGCTCTGAAACAATAAATTGGGTAGAAGAAAGTATAGGTACTAAACTTATGGACCTTGTGTTCAGAGAGGGTTTTGTCAACTTGTACTCAAAGGCAAGGAAAGTAAAAACAAAAATAAATGAATGGGACTATATCAAACTAAAAAGCGTCAGCACAGCAAAAGAAACCATCAACAAAACAAAGAAGCAACCGACTGAATGGGAGAAGATATTCACAAACAACACCTCCAATAAGGGCCTAATATCCAAATTATATAAAGAACTCATACAATTCAACAACAAAAGAACAGACAGTTCAATTAAAAAAATGGGCAGAGGACCTGAACAGACACTTCTCCCAAGAAGACATCCAAATGGCCAACAGATGTATGAAAACATACTCAACTTCACTAGCAATTAGGGAAATACAAATCAAAACCACAATGAAGATACCACCTGATACCTGTTATAATGGCTATTACCAACAAGACAAACAATAACACGTAATGGAGAGGTTGCAAAGAGAAAGGAACTATAGTGCTAGAGGGAATGCAGATTGGTACAGCCACTATGGAAAACAGTATGAAGTTTCCTCAAAAAATTAAGAATAGAATCACCACATGATCCAGCAATCCCTCTCCTGGGTATCTACCCCAAAAATCTGAAAACATTTATCCATAAAGATATACTCGTGTACAAATGGTCATGATACAATAAAAAAAGTTTATTCATTTAAACTAAAATGTTTCTATTAAAAACCTAGTGGTCAGTATCAGAGTATTAACTAGATTTCTATAGAATGTTTGTAATAAGTTAATAAATGGTTTTCCAAAATATTACTGGACAAAAGGTAATATCAAATACCATGTACTAATTTTCATGAAACGCATTTTTTAAATCAATAAATAGTGTTTATATTTCAATTAAAGAGTAACTGAACCATTACTGCATTATAACATTCATAATAATGTGGATTTTTTATGAAATATTTTTATACTCATATTCACTTTTGATCCTCACAGTAATTCATTTGAATTTGGTTCTGTTTTATTTGAAGTTGGTGCTGTTTAATATTTTTGAAAATGGATCATCTTTCAATCTGAAAGATTATGTGTAAACACTAGTAACTGCGATGATTGCCATCTGCATTTTCCGAGCCCAGATGAAGTGAACTTGCCCCCCTCACACCGCCTCTATTTTCATTTATAGGAAGTACAAGAGTAGAGCTACAGAATCTTCAGTCTGTTTGGGAAAGGCAAGAAGTATATAATACTATTGTTTGAACAGCTTATTACACAAGTGACTTATAGTGCTTGCCAGATAATGTGTGCTTAGCATTATGTGCCATTTGTTTTTAAAGTCTTGGAATACCTCATAGAATCCTTCAACTTTCTGCAAGCTCTATTCACATAAATAATGTATCGCTACTTAAAAATGACTTCAAAACAACATGAGCTTCTGTATTATTGCCTCAAGAAGTATTCACAATTTAAAATGCAACTGGTTTAATTATATGCTGAATGCCATAACCATAAAATACACGCATATCACCCTAAATACTTAAACATTTTCTTTGCAAATCTTAAGCAAACAAAAAGAAAAAAAGGGAGGGGGGAAATTCCATAAATTATCAATATACAAAGTCCTCTCAGTTTAGGGTTGCCAAATAAAATACAGGACAACAGCTAGATTTGAAAGAATCTAAGGTAAATAATGGATTTTTCTAGTATAGGTATGTATAATGGGGATACTTATACTAAAACATTATCTATTGTGTTTTTGAATTTCAAATTTAACTAAGTGTCCTGCATTTTTATTTCCTAAATATAGAAACTCTCTCTCAGAGAAAAATCCTCTTTACATTTTTTTCAATTTTATACTAAGCCCTGCTATTAAAAATCAGTTATTAAAAATATTTTAAAAGTTTAAAAGTTTAAAAATATTAAAAAATATATTTAAAAATATTTTAAAAGCCCTGCTATTAAAAATCAGTTATTAAAAATATTAAACCAGAATGTATTGGAACTAGGTAAGCTTCAGTAGGTTAGAAGGAGAGAGAGATTTTAAGAAATGAGCTCATACAATTAAGGAAGCTGGCAGTCCATAATCTATAGGGAAAACCAGCAGCCTGGAAATTCGTGAAAAAGATAAAGTCAAGGTCTTGTTAGGACAGGCCAACAGGCTACAAACTCAGCATGGTGTCTTTATTGCAATCTTGAAGCAAAATTTCTTCTTTGGAAAACTTCAGTTTTTGTTCTTAAGGGCTGGATAGATTGAGGTCCAGTCAAGTTAAAAGGGGTAATCTGCTTTACTTAAAATTACTGATTGTAAATGTTAATCACATCTAAAAAGTACCTTCATAGCAACATTTAGACAATGTTGAAATAAACAACTGTACACCGAAGCTTAATCAAGTGGACATGTAAAATTAATCATCATATTAATCTAGATATTGCTATGAATAGATTTTGAGGATGTAATTAAGATCCCAAATCATATGATTTTATGGAGAACTAATGTACACTATAGTTTATTATATTTAGATAATTTTGAATTCCTCTAGATTCACTAAAAATTGTCTCTGTATAGGATATATATATATATAATTATACATATATAATACATATATGATATATATATCATATATATATCATATATATATCATATATATATATACATACATACATACATACATACATACATACATACAGTGGTACCTTGGTTTTTGAGCGTCTCCGTTGACGAACATTTTGGTTTATGAATGCCGTAAACCTGGAAGTAAATGCTTCGTTTTTTTTAACACAACTCAGAATTGGAACATGTCACACGGCTTCCGTTGAGTGCAAGATCCTGAGGCCTAGCTGTCGGCTGTTTTTGAACATTTCAGAACTCATGGATTATGTTTGAAAACCGAGGTACCACTGTGTATATATATACATACACACACACACACACACACACACACACACACACACACACACACACACATACATCCCTGTTTTTTTTTGAAAATTTAACATACTTGTATATTTTTTCTGTAAGTTGGCTTAATTATCTCACTAATACATACAAGACATATTGCCTTCTTAGCTCGTTGCACCGCATGCATTTGTACAGTGGTTAACAGTGTAGCATATGGAGCCTGCCTGTTCAAAACCCAGCTCTACAAATTTAATCAAGTTAATTTTTCTAGCATCGACTTTCTAGAAACATAGGGATGAAAACGTTGTTGTGACAACTCAACAAGACAAGACCTGTGAAAACACCTAGAACAATTCCGAGCCTATAGCAAGAAATCAGAAATGTTAACAAATAGTGCTATTCCTTTTAACATTTTAAATTGCGTAAATAATATACAAATACATTTTCTGTTATGAAAAAGGAATACTGACACATAGAGAAAATACTCTCCTCAATCTATTCAGTCATGTTCTCTTACATGCATCATAGAGTACACTGCACTTTAAAGTTTGCTATGTTACCTCAGGTAACAAGTCCTTCTTCATATTTATTTGATGTTTTTGCATATTTTCATTTATTAGTTGAAATTCTTCAATGTATATTTGACTTGTCAAATCCATCAGCTATCCCATTGAAATTTTACTTTTAATTCCATTGATTTACGAGATTAATTTGGAGAGAATAGTTATTTAAACATAGTGATACTTTTTATTGATTTTAATTTCTACACAGAATTATTATATTGAGTAGAACCTTAGGAAAATTTTAAAAAGGTGAGCAAATAAATAAATGAGCTAATAGTTGACATTTTCGAATGCCCTCCAACTAGAACTGGCAAATAGTTTACAATGACATTTGTACTGATCTCTTTTAGTTACTAAGGTGGCTATGTGATATAGAACCCTGTTTGCCCAAAAATAAGACCTAGCAAGACCATCAGCTCTAATGCACCTTTTGGAGCAAAAACTAAGACCCAGTATTTTATATTATATTATATTATATTATATTATATTATATTATATTATATTATATTATACCCAGTCTTATATTAAGACCGGGTCTTATATTAATGTTTGCTCCAAAAGATGCATTAAAGCTGACGGTCTGTCTAGGTCTTATTTTGGGGGAAACACGGTATGTGTTAAAATCAACACCTTGAGTTATCCTGTAAAGCATTGGGAAACTATTGCATGTTCACTACTGTAGAATTTATTTCTAATTAGAAAAATAGTGGAAACAATTGTATATTTTTGTTTTGTGGTTTAAGACTTTATTATTTTATAGCAATATTAGGTCCAGAGCAAAACTAAGAGGGCTTCCCATATATCCCCTGACCCAAATATATAACTTTCCCCATTATCAACATCCCCCCTCAGAGTAGTGCATTTGTTAGAATCATTGAATTTATACTGACACGTTGTTATTACCCAGAGTCCATAGTTTACATTAAGATTCACTCTTCCTGTTGTATATTTACTGTGTGGATTTTGAGAAATGTATAATAACATGTATCCATCATTACCACATCATATGGAGTATTTTCATTAATACTCTGTTTCCAAAATACCCTCTGTGCTAAGCCTATTTACCCTCCTACCTACCCTCAAACTTTGGCAACCACTGTGATTTTTTGATCTCTCCATACTTGGCCTTTTCTAGAATGTCATGTGGTTGGAATCATATAGTAGTATGTAGCCTTTTTCTGGTTGGTTTCTTAGTAATTTTAATTTAAGTTTCTTCCATGTCTTTCATGGCTTTATAGCTCATTTTCTTTTAGAACTGAATAATATCCCATTGTCTTATTGTGCCACAGCTTATTTATTCATTCACCTACCGAAGGACATCTTGGTTGTTTCCAAGTTTTGGCAATTATGGATAAAGTTGCTATAAACATTTATGTGCAGGATTTGTGTGGGCATACCTTTCCATCTCCTTTGTGCAAATAACAAGGAGCACGATTGCTAGATTACATGGGAAGAGATTGCTTAATTTAGATCAGTTTAGTAAATTCAGTTTGCTAATTAAACCATCAGACTGTCTTTCAAAGTGGCTGTACCATTTTGCATTCCCACCAGTAATCAATGAGAGTTCCTGTTTCTCCACACCCTCACCAGAATTTGGTGGTGTCAGTACTTTGGATTTAGGCTCTTCTAGTATCTGTGGAATGGTTATTGAATTTCATTGTTATTTTAGTTTGTGTTTTTCTGATGGTATATGATGTGGAACATCTTTCCACATGTTTATTTGGCATCTGTATATCTTCTTTAAGGTATTAGACCTTATTTTAAAAATAGTTTTTGTTGTTGTTTCCTGCTTTTTTGTTTTGTTTTGTTTTGTTTTAAATTGTTGAGTTTTCAGAGTTCTTTGTTTGGATAAAAGGCCTTGATTAGTTGTGTTTAGCATGTTTTCTCCTATTCTGTAGCTTGTCTTGTCATGCTTTAGGCATTTTGTTTCACAGAGAAGTTTTTAATTTCAATGAAGCCAAATTATCTATTATCTCTTTTCTTGATTGTGCCCTTTCTCTTTTATCTAAAAGTCATCACCGAACCCAAGGTCATCTAGGCTTTCTCTTATCTTCTAGGATTTTTATAATTTTGCATTTCATGTGTAGATTTGTGATCTATTTTAAGTTAATTTTTACGAAAGATGTAAGGCCCAGGCTCAGATAATACCCCAGCTGGATAACCTCTGGATAACTAGTGTCATATGAAGGCAGGTCTTATTAAGAAGAACAGAGGACTCTGGCATATTTCAAAATAGCTCCCTTTTCCTCCTCCTTGCAGGAATCAGGAGGGGATTTTTTTCTTTGATATTTACTGTGGGAACCTGGCAGAACTTCTGGAGGTAAACCTTACAATAACGTAGGGAGCCCAACTTTGGAATTTTTAAGTCTCAGAGTTGTCCACCCTGAGCCTTCAGCAATTTGTCAATCCTGTTCCAGTTCACCTACCTCAGTATTGGTTCCTGTGGCAGTCTCTGCTCTTGGGTCTCTGGTCTGGTAAGTCATGACTCTCCATGTTCACCTATCTGTCTCTCCATGGGGCACAGCATTTTGCCCCATGTGCTCTCCTTTCCTATGAAGCCAAGAAGAGCTGTTGATTTTTCAGTCTTTTCAGTCTTTTACTTGTTGTTAAGATGGAGTGCCAACTTCTGAGCTCTTTACATGTATAACTGAAAACCAGAAATTCCCAATATTTTTAAAATTTATTTTAAGAATTATTACACTTTAATATATTCATTGTAGCACAAACAATAAATATACTGGATAAGTTATAAAATGTTCTAAAGAGATTCCATTTGAATTTAAATGAATGTGATTGCATAATGTGCCTATGTTTGGACAAAGCTTAAGCAAAAACAAAATGATGAATTTGGAATCCTTAAAGTTTAGCATTCCATGTTTAGGAAATTTTCCAGTGTTTGAGGACCCTACAGTCTTATATAAAAAAAAAATCTCTCCTTTGATATGTGTTTCTCTCCCCTTACCACATCGATTATTTATCACAACAAAAAGTAAGAAAAGTTGTGTGTGAAACAAACACTATTAGTACTCCTACAGTTTAACAACTAAAGCTATAAGTGTCACTGGCAGTTCTTTGATATCAGTGCTAACAAGTGGTGCTATGAACTTTGACAGCTGGTAGACTTTTTACTAACAATTTCAGTCAATTGATGGGATGATGGTACACCTGATACCTTGAATTTCTGTAATACACAGAATAACTGGACCATAAATATTAATAATTCTGTATAGAAGTTAATATATGCAAAATACCCAGCACATAGTAAAGACTCATAAGAATTAACCAGTATTATTTGAAAATATTAGCAATCCTTGGAAAGTTTGAGCCCAATTTAGAGACTACTAAAAGGTTGAATATGACTTTATTCCCAGTAAGAAAACTATACTTTGTTTAAAGGTATATTTATAGAATAATAAATCACCAATCAATATCACCAGAAAAATCAATTATATTTTCATTTCTTAATGAATGATTATTACATCTCCTTTTTATAAAAAAAGTTCCCGTAAAATAATATAAATCAATACCTTTTGATGAAAAATTAACATTTTATAAGTTTAATTGATCGATAGTAAGTAATAACACCAACTAAAATGTGTTCACATATTGTAGCACAGAAATTTGAAATTTTGATTGTGCTTCTGTATGATGCATTAGTCTCCAAACACTATTTTGGGAAAAGCCTGTCCCTGCCAGTTGTACTTGTCAAGCACCTGTATGCAGATAGTGTGGCTTTATAATTAGGAAGAGGGGCATGTACACTTTTTCTGTCATTATAAGGGACAGGCACATGTTATACAGTAAGAAACATTTGATATATAAAAACAAAAACAATGAATGATAAAACCCCAACCCAGCAATGAATGATAAAGCCCTAACCCAGTAATAAAGCATGTAGACCTGTGCATAAGGATCAATATAGGTTATCAGCTCTTCCTTTACATTTCAAGAGAGGGCCAAGTAGGGAAAACAGAAAAAGTTAATATTTTTTTCTTTTGTTTCTAATGTGACATTTTATCTTCTAATCTATCTCAGACTTTAGTTATAATCTGTCCTCTGAAATCAGTGATTTTTTCAAATTTTATTACAACTTTCTTACATAAATTGTTAACGAGATTAATGGAGAGCCCAATTATTCTCTCACACACACAAGCACACACACACACACACACACACACACACATTTCCTCTACAAATATAAAATACTGAAGGCGGAAGCACTAAGCATAATTTCTCCTATATAATCACTTTGTGTATTTTTCAACTTAACTCTAAGCAAATGAATTTTCATAGGGGAATCAAACAATCATATTGGTATTTTTAAAACTTCGTCCATAGACGGTGTTTTAAAATGCTCTGAGAAAAAGACGTCATCTGGGAATAGAGTAATTTGCAATTTATTATAAATGTAGCCAAAAACACAAAAAGAGTTTATCTCAAATTTATTACAATATCACAAAAAAGTGTACACTCACTTTTATATTTAAATTCAACTGCTTTATTAATAAATGAGATAACATCCAAATATAGTAAGCTATTTTTGTCCTTGGCTTTTAAAATTGAAATATAACTGCTATGAATTAAAATGAATAAATTATAAGCATATAGATCACTGGATTTTTAAAAGTGCACATTCCCATGGAACTTTCAGATATATCAAGAAAAGAATATAACTAGCCTCCAGAATATATATCTACTAAGTTACCAACGCCTCCAGAAATGTAATCACTCTTCTGACATCTATTACGATAAATGCCCTGCTGGTTTTTGAACATTATCACTGTGCAGTATTGTATTTATAGATTTTTTTTTTACTAATCCTTATGTGTTTGATTTATCTGTGTCATTGTACAAAGTTGCAATTATTCCTTATTGCTGTATAATATTCCACTGAAGAATTCTGAATTTATTTTTCATCCCACTTTATCTACTTTACTGCTGTAATTTTGGTCAATTGTAGTTTTGAGATGCTATGAATAAGACTTCCTTAAATAGTCTTGTACTTATCTTTAGTGACATATATACAGATTTCCGCTGAATATATATATATAAATTCCTAGTATATATCTAGAAATTTAATTGATGAGTAACTAAATGTATGTTCAGCATTGGTAGATGCTGCTAAACAATTTCAAAGTGTTTGTAACAATTTACACTTTCACTAGAATGTGTGAACGTCCCTGTTAGTCTATATCCCTACTAACATTTGGTGTTGCATTTTTTTTTAATTGTACCCATTCTAACACTTTTGTATTGACATTTTATTGTAGTTTCTGTTTTGTTAATGACTAAGTATATTGAGCATATTTTTATCAGCTTAATTTTGGATAACATCTTCTAAAATTGCCTATTCAATCCATGTGCTCACTTTTATTTTTAATACATTTGTCTATATTTTCATTACTTGATTTGGACTTATATTTTATGTATTTCTATGAGTCTTTAGTTGTTATTTGTAGTGCAAATCTCTCACCGTAGATTGTAGACTGCCATTTCCTTTTTCAAAACTGTCTTGATGAGCAGACTTTCTTAATTTCAATAAAGTCCCATTTATCAGTCTTTTCTTTCCTAGCAAATAATCAGTGTGTTCTATTTAGGAAATAATGACCTATTAAAATGTCACTCTATTTAAGGTTACAGAAAATGTATTGTTTGTCCCTTCATATTTTGTTTTATAATCCATCTAGAATTAATTTTGTACAAGGTGTGACTTAGAAGTTATTTTTTCCCAATATAGCACAGTTATTCTGATACAATTTAATAAGAAATCCATCATTTTCTCTTGCTTAGAAGCTATTTGTTAATGTATAATAATTCAAGAGATTTGTCATTTTTTTTCCAAATTTATTGGGGTGACAATTGTTAGTAAACTTACATGGATTTCAGGTGTACAATTCTGTATTGCATCATCTATAAATCCCCTTGTCTCTTTACCACCCAGAGTCAGTTCTCCTTCCATCACCATATATTTGATCCCCCATACCCTCATCTCCCACCCCCCACCCCCCTTACCCTCTGACAACCACTAAACTATTGTCTGTGTCTATGAGCTTTTGTTTCTCATTTCTTTGTCTTGTTCTTTTGTTGTTTTTGGTTTACCACATATCAGTGAAATCATAGGGTTCTCTGCTTTTTCTGTCTGACTTATTTCGCTGAGCGTTATACTCTCATGATCCATCCATGTTGTCCTATATCATCTTTTCTTACCACTGAATGGTATTCCATTGTGTATATATACCACAACTTCTTTATCCATTCATCTATCGAAGGACATTTTGGTTGTTTCCATGTCTTGGCCACCGTAAACAAAGCTGCAATGAACATTGGAGCACACATGTCTTTATGTATAAATGTTTTCAGATTTTTTGGGTAGATACCCAGGAGAGGGATTGTTGGGTCAAATGGTAATTCTATTCGTAATTTTTGGAGGAACTTCCACACTGCCTTCCATAGCGGCTGCACCAGTCTGCATTCCCACCAACAGTGTATGAGGGTTCGTTTTTCTCCACAGCCTCTCCAACACTTGTTACTATTTGTCTTGTTGATGATAGCCATTCTGACTTTGGTGAGGTGATATCTCATTGTGGTTTTTATTTGCATTTGTCTGATGATTAGTGATTTGGCATTTTAAAGTTCTAGAAATTCTATTTCTTTCTTTTCTTTTCTTTTAATTCCATGTATTTCAGTTTATAAAAGGTGAGTGGAGAGTGTGGCTCAGCTGCACTCATCTTCTAATTTATTATCATTTAATTACAGTTATTTATACATGGTTTATATCTGGGGCCTTTTATGTATTATTTTTTTTCCCTCATTTAGTCTTGTTTGTTGGCATGCTTGGTAAGGTTTTGGTTTATGGGAAAAGTTTTGGTGTCGCCAGATAATATTATCATCCTCTAGAGAAGAGTTTATTTTTCTGCTGCAGGCAGATAGCACATACTCAAATCACCTTGACTATGAATGCTTGAAGCTTTAAGTTTTGTGTTCTTCTCTTTCTTAAGTGACCTTTTTCTTAGAGCATAACCTTTTAGGACTATGAACTATTAATCTGGGGTGACTGCAAAGCCTGACTCCCTTTTTAGGACTTCAACTCTATCAATGTTTGCCCCAGAAGACAGAGATTGCCAAAACCTTAGTATAGTTTGTCCCTCAGCAACTGTTTTTCTTTGTTGTTTTCCCATTTTCCTCTAGGTATGTTCAATTTAGGAATTGGTAAATTCCTTTGGAAGAACTGTGTATACAAGGAATAGAACAGTTTCCATGGTTTCATTTCTCTGCTATTCTGGCCTCTTACCTCCTGGTTGGTTTCGTACCCATGAACTTCTGTAGTTGTTACATCGACTCAGTAGAAACAACACAAGCTCCAGATCACACACCCTCATCAGGTTCTACAACTGCTGAGTTGCAACTTCCTTGGAAGCATGCTGGTTATAATCTGATATTGGCCCCTATATGTGAAGGGCAGGGAGACAACAAAGAAAAGGGCAGAACATTCTAGATTGATAGGCAGCAGGCTTAATAAGCAAGGGAACTTACTTGTCTTGGGTGGCTACAAGATGAGTAGCTTTTCACACCAACCTGCCAAATTGTAAGTTTATATAGAGGCCTTAAATGGTTCAGTCATATACATAGGAGACCTTTACAGGGTTTAGTTATGAACCGCGTCCAGATGGTCTCATCACCACATTATTATCTCAAGGCAGTTTCCTTGAGAAGCTTCTAGTGCAGGAAGGCAAGAGTGGGGAACCTCCAGTTGCTGGAGTCCATCTAGAGGGTCACATCTTCTTGATGACCTTCCTCAACAACAACCTGAAGATAAAGTCAGCAAATAGCCCTGAGAGGGAAAAGGCTGAATTGAATGCAACCTTGATGCACTCTATAGGGTCTTTACTCTTTGAGTTCTGGTACCTCAGTTGCTTACTGATACTTTCAATCAGTATTTGTTAATCACTTGTTTTCATAATTTATACATTTTTATGGTTGTTTTCAATGAGTGATTATGATAGGGGATGTTCATCATAGCTAGAAATGCAATTCAAGATTAATTTTTACCAATCTATTAATATACAGAAGGTGATAAAAAAGTAAATAAAAATAAAATTCAATTTTGTTTTTTTCCCCAACACTATGTAGTAGATTGACCAAAATTTCTGGATGGCACATTTTCAACAAGTCAACAAGTTACTTTGACATGTTGCCAGAACAAATTTTCTACCAGTGAGCAACACAGGTTCTATGTGCTAAAAGATCTGAAATTCATCCTTTAAGGGTCAAAGGGGGATCTTTCTTGGGAACTCCTTATTATCATTTATTTATTTTTTTTATTCTGTAGAGTTCTCTTGTTCTCCCATGTCCTTATTATTCTTATATACATAACTTTTCCTGTTTGAATAACTACGTGATTTCTCTCTCCTCATTGGACCCTGACAGATGCAGGCATGTAAATAAGAGTAATGAGGAAAATTCAAACATAAGTAGCAAGCACATAGCAACTCTCTGAATAGAGTTTAAGTGTTCCTAGATCTAAAAAGATGGGTACACAGAGGAAAGAACAAAATACAGATTAGATATAAATTCAGAACAAAATACAACTAATGTGATCTTGATTCTAATCCAATGGGATGCATTTCCACGTATATGTACTCTGAGTTCTCATAACTCAGAAATACTCAGTTCAGCAACAACAAAAAACAATAGAATAAAAAAAATTGGTGGATATTGTGGATACATATTATTACGGTGGTTAAGTAAACTAGATTTTGAGAAAGGTAGTCAAGATTTGAATTCTGGAAGCACTTTTAATTAATGATGGAAATTAGCAATTTTTAAAGCTTCCTAGCCCTGAGGTTTTCAAAGTGAAACTGGAAAAAAAAAACAAAAAACACTTAAGTCTCTTTAGTCATAGATGTTTTGGTTGCATGTACGTGTATGTATGGTAAGTGTATACTCACATACATACACACATATAAAAAAAATTAAAAGGGAAACAGGTAGATAAAATGAGCCAATGGGGTGGGTTTTCAGCATTAGCATCATTATTAGCATCATCATTAATTATCATAAGCAGCAACATCAATAGTACCAAATTAAGGATAAAAAGCAGTGAAAGTGGAACAAAACTATTTCTCAAGGAACTGCCCAGGTAGTACAAAATATCTTGACATTCCTTTTTTTCCCTTTTTTTAAGTCTGAAAATTCTGAGGGTATTTATTTACAGTAGGGCTCTAGAAGAGGAGATCGAAGGGACATCAGAGGAGGCTTTAAGAAATATTGCTATAATCTACATTTCTCTCGACATAGTGATTAGAGAAAGCAAGAAAAAACTTTTAATTTTTAAAAATGTCTTGTTAAATGTTTTTTGTTATTTAAATGTGCTTCTCAAATATAACATTGATCAAAAACTGAGGTATTGTATTTAAATCATGACTTATAGGTATCCTGGACCCCATACCTTTACCAATAATATCTATATCTCCTTTTGCTAATACCATGCCTAATTAAAAACATTGTGGTAATTGAATTTAGCAAGTCCCTGACTCTGAGGGAGAAAATGTGTTTGACGAGCACACAGGGAATTTGCTTTTTTTTTAATTTACCTTTGAAATAGTTAAAGTTAATATGTTGACATTGGTACATTGCTGTGTTAGTGCATTTCTATGAATATGAATCACCTTGTTTTCAGTCCACTCAGTGATACTAGAGAAACTGAAATCCTAACTCACAAGGAATTAGGACCAAACTCATGACCATGGTGATTTCACCAAGATTAATATAACCTAAGGATATGATCTACTGGGGTGACCTGGCAGCCTTCCCAATAACTCCTTCATTGGAAACATTGTCAGTATAGACCACCAATATGAAACTGGATAAACTGGTAAGATGCTTCTTTCAGTCCAGTTTATTATGCACACTTTATAAGGAACTTTGAGCCACAGATATTAGAAATAACCATGCTTACAAAAATAAAGAGCTAAAATAATATACAAATAAATATAATAAGATGAGATGAATTCAGTGAATAGTACTTATAAACAATAAAGTGCCATGCAAATTCATGCGGTATTCAAGAAAAATATATAAAACATAACCTTGCTCATATTTAAAAAAACACAAATCTAGCTATTCTGATGAATAATCATCTTTTAATTGTGTGATATATATTTTAGTCCACAGTACAAATTTAATTGTTACTTAAAATTATATTATTATTCCTGGTAATTAAAATCCCATTCATTTTAATATCAACAAGGAAATGAAAACTTAGAAGATTATGATTTTGTTTCAATTATAACATTGCAATTGTCTATTTATGAGATAAAATTAAAATTATGTGATAAATGTATAACTTTACTCTTGGGAACTAATTTTCTTTAATATTTTTATAGAGTTTACCATTTTACTGCTTTTATAACACACAATAATTTGGGTCTTTGATGATCTCCAAACTGTTTTTATCAAGGCCATTCATTATTATAGAATCCAAGAATGTAGTTACATTAAATTTTATATAAGTTTTTATATAAGTTTTATATAATTGTACACAGGTTAGTTTTTAAAAGTCAAAATCTGGTACAATAAATAAAGAGAAAAACATATATTAAACAAAAAATTTCACTTTCTTCATTAAAAGTAAATTAAGGCATTAAAAACGATTATCTAAATTATTCAACTCAATCCAGCTGTTTTTGTGAGTCAGACTATTTTTAACTGCTTTTAATTAGCAGTTTGTGTGACTAACTCAGAGGTTGCCAATTAAAGAGAACATTAACTAGTAGATTCTGTACTGTTTAAAAAGGATGTATCTTAACGAGAACTCCAAATAGTGATAAAGAATCTCAGTAGTAATGGAAGGCAAAGATAGGGCATGTATCAAGAAATATTTTCTTTTTAAGTTAGAACTACCGAAATCATCAACTTGATGCTATAAAGCTAAGATTCAGAGGAGATTAGATGATTTGAATCCTATGATTAATAAAACTTTGAAAAACAAAATCTACCATCTCACCAGAAACAGTTTAAATGTATATATGTGTATATGTGTATATGTATGCACATATATTTTTTCATCTACACATGTACACTGTGTGTGCATGTAAGTGTTTGTATATACCTGCTTTTTTATACATGTGGATGCATGTGTATAAACATGTGTCTATACATTTATATGCACTTTACATCTACCCTCCTAAAATAAAGATGAAATAATTTATAAAATTAGAAGATTTTAAAACTTCAGAGTAGAGATCTTGTTCTCTTGAGGTCCAAAGTAGCCTGGTATGCTTTGGTTTAGAAAGATAGATAGATAGATAGATAGATAGATAGATAGATAGATAGATAGATAGATAGATAGACAGACAGACAGAGACAGAAATATATACATAGATATATATAATTTAGGAGATTTATAAGCAATGTGGTAAAAGTAAATAAATGCGTAGATACAAGTAAGTAGCAGTTGCTCCATTATTGAACCATTCCAAAATGAACAATTAATAAAAATGTTGGATAGATTTATTATTTTATTTTGTTTTGATTTTTTCTGTATGCCAGTTTATACTGCCAAGTTAGTATTACCTCATTATTGAGAACCAGCATGGTTTTCATTATATATATTTCTTCATATTTCCTTCAAATGTTCTATTTCTGTGAAAAATGCCATTGGAATTTTGATAGATATTGTACTTAATCTGTAGAGTTTCTTTTTTTTGTTGTTTTTTTTTAGGATAGTACGAAAACTTTAACAATAGTCTTCCAATTTGTGAGCATGAAATATCTTTCTATGCTTGCATCTTCTTCATTTTTTAAATTAATGTTTTAAAGTTTTCAATATATAGATCTTTCACCCCCTTGGTTACCTTTATTACTAAGTATTTTACCCGTTTTGATGCAATTGTAAATGGGATTGCTTTTTTAAATTTCTCTTTCTGCTGCTTTGTTATTTTTATATAGAGACACAACAAATCGTTCTGTATTGATTTTATATCTGGAAATCTTAATTAGTTCATTTATTCCAACTTTTTATTTTTTCATTTTGTGGAGTTTTCAGGGTTTTCTCTATATACTGTGTTTTCCCGAAAATACGACCTAGCTGGACAATCATCTCTAATGCGTCTTTTGGAGCAAATATTAATATAAAACCCGGTCTTACTTTACTATAATAGAAGACCCAGGTATGATATGATGATATGATATGATATGATATGATATGATATGATGATATGATATAATATAATACTGGATTTTATATTAATTTTTGCTCCAAAAGACACATTAGAGCTTATGGTCTGGCTAGGTCTTGTTTTCGTGGAAACATGGCAATATCATGTCATAAGCAAATAGTGATAATATTACATCTGCCTTTCCAATTTGGATGCATTTTATTTATTTCTCTTGACTAAATGCTGTAGGACTTCTAAAACTATGTTTAATAAAATCAGCAAGAGTGGGCATCCTTGTCTTATTCCTGTTCTTAGAGGAAAAGCTTTCATCTTTTCACCATTATGATGTTAGGAGTGGGCTTGTCATACGTGGTCTTCATTACATTGAGGTACATTCATAATATACCCACTTGGTTGAGAGTTTTTATCATAAATGGATACTGAATTTTGTCAAATGTTTTTTTTTCTGCATCTATTGAGATGATCATGGTTTCTAACCTTCATTTTGTTAATGAGGTGTATTATGTTGATTGATATGTGGATTTTGAACTATGCTTGCATCCCTTAATTAAATACCAATCATGGTACATTACCCTTTCAATGTACTGCTGAATTTGGTTACCTAATATTTTGTTGAGTATTTTGGGGCCAGGCTTATCTGGGATATTGGCCTGTAATTTCCTTTCATTAGGCATCCTTGTCTGGTTTTGTTATCAGGGTAATGCTGGTATCATTGGATGAGTTTGGAAGAATTTTTTCCTCTTCTATTTTTTGGAAGACTTTAAGAAAAATTAGTATTAATTATTCTCTAAATGCATGGTAGAATTCGTCAATGAAACCATCTGGTCCTAGATTTTTGTTTTGGGAGGTTTTTGATTACTGATTCTGTCTCCTTTCTAGTAACCAGTCTGTTCAGATCTTCTGCTGTATCATGGTTCAGTCTTAGTAGGTAATATGTTTTTTAAGAATGTATCCATTTTTTGCAGGTTATCCAATATATTAGTGTATAATGATTCTTAGGAGTCTCTATTGATCCTCTGTATTTCTGTGGTATCAGTTGTAACATCTCTTCTTTTATCTTGTTTATTTCAGTCTTCTTTTGTGTTTGTGTGTGAGACTAAAGTTTGTCAATTTTATTTTTTCAAAGAATGGGCTTTTAGTTTCACTAATCTCTTCTATTGTCTTTTTGGGCTCTAATTCATTTATTTGCACTCTAATCTTTATTTCCTTCCTTCTACAAATGTTGGGTTTTGTTTGTTCTTCTTTTCTACTTCCTTGAGGTATAAACTTGTTTTTATGAGATTTTTCTTGTTTCTTGAGGTAAGCATCATTGCTATGAACTTCCCTCTTAAAACTGTTTTTGCTGCATCCCATAAATTTTCCTATTATATTTCCATTTTCATTTGTTTTAGGGTACTTTTTAAATTTCTTCTTTGACCCATTGGTTTTTCAATAGCATGTTGTTTAATGTATACATGTATTTGAATTTTCCAGTTTTCCTCATGTATTAAATTTCTAATTTCATACCATTGTGGTCAGAAAAGATGCTTGGTATGATTTCAGTCTTCTTACATTTATTAATATTTGCTTTGTGGCCTAACATATGATCTATCTTGGAAAATGTTTCATGTGCACTTGAGAAGAATCTATATTCTGTGCTTTTTGGAGAGAATGTTCTGTAAATGTTTGTTAATTCTATCTGATATAGCATGTCCTTTAAGCCCAAATGTTTTATTATTGATTTTTTCTGTCTGGATAATCTACCTATTGATGTAAGTTGAGTATTAAAGTTTCCTACTAACACAATAATATGGCTGTCTGTTTTTTCTTATAAGGATGTTAATATTTGCTTTATACATTTAGTACTCCTATGTTGGGTACATATGATGGCATCCGAAGCCTAAGATCCTTGAGAGCACCTTTGTAGGCCACTAAATGTATGTGAAACCTGAAGCCTACCCATCGGGCCAAAACTCCAGCACAAGCAAAGAGGCCTCCCTCACAGAAAGACTGGGGAGTGTGCCTCAGTCCACAGTCTATGTAGTGCCCTTTTGGTAGTATCCTTTCCAAAACCATCTTTCTGATTGCCACACTCCCAAAGCACATAAGAATGTAAGCCTGCCTGACTACCAGTGCCAGGCAATTAAGGGATGTCTCCTGGTTACTGGCTGCAAAAACTGGGGCACCAGCCATACATATAAGGCACCAGACATGTGTAAAATTCCCCTGAAGGAGACATTGCCCTCTGGAGCACAGCACAGTCTGAGTGCAACAGAGGGTGAGTGAGAAGACTGCACCTGCTCTTCAAAGTCACCAGAAACGAACACAGTCAGCTCAAGATGTGAGTTTAAATATAATCCTGACACTCAGGTTGCAATCATAATGGTAAGCTAACAGACCTCCACAAAAAGATGGAGTCCCTAGGTCTGTTGTCTCGTGTTGTGCCCTGTGGCTAATAGTTGTTTAAGAATTCTTTCTCAGTTAGTTACAGTTCTGTGGGACCCCATGAGTGAAAGCCCCACTGGTCACCAGAGCCAGGTGTCCCCTGGCAGCAGTAGCAAAATTTGGGGCACCAGCCAGAGGTTGAGCTCCTTTCTGGGTGACATTAATTATTACAGTCTGATAGGACCAGGAACACAAGCTCCCGTGGCCTCCAGTGCCAGGCAATCAAGAGGCATCCTGTATGTCACAGCAGCGAAATTTATACTAGACATGTATAAAAGCTCCCTGCTGGGAGATACTGGTTCTCTGTATTACATCAAAAGGAGAGTACAAACATGGTGTTTGTCAGTGTCTGCCTCTGCATAGAGTTCCAGCAGGCTCTTCAATATGTGTGTTAAGTAAGATGTCTGCCCCTCAGGGCAATGTTTTAATATAAGCAGGTTAATCTTCACTTTATGTCTGGGAACAATTGGTTGCCTCTGAACTGGGCCCTTGGGCAGGTGAGACCAAGAGTGCGAGCCTTTCAAGAGCAGTTTCTCAGATCACTAGTCTTATGAGTCTTGAGGAGTGAACCCCATTGGTTTTGAAAGTTAGATGCATTGGGGGCTTGTCTCTCAAGTGTTTGTTAATAGTTGGGATTCCTGTTGTAAGGTTCAAACCCTCTGTTCACCAGGGAGAAGCTCTGAATCACCTCCTGGTTGTAGGATGGCTAACTAGGTTTATGGAGAGAGCCTCTCCTACCTGCTTCAATGGGGTCCCAGCCTCTCCTACCTGCTTCAATGGGGTTTTCTTCACATTTGCTCAATGTGTCATTGTCACTCGGCCAGGATTTAGTGTTTTTTGTTTGTTTGCTTGTTTGCTCTTCTTTTTAAGGAGGACATTTTTCCATAACTAGCTGTAGACTCAGTGTATCTATGAGAGGAGTGATTTCAGGATGCTATTACATTGCCTTCTTAAACTGGGAATTCCCTAACCCAAATGTACTGCTTGCTCTTTGTGGTAATTTAAAGCAAAGTGAGAGAAATATCTGGTATCATTTCCTTACTAAAAATTTTCAGGGGAAAGAGATAGTAAAAGATTAAATTTTATAGTACGTTTATGAAGTCATACGTGCTACAACATTAGAACAAGGTAAGGGAGATAGGAACTGTGGCGAACAGAGAAGAAATTTTTTTTTTTATTTAAATAGTCATGATCCTAATGCTTATCTACAAAGAGTGAAATAAGGTAAGAAGTAGAGGTTAGGAAGGTTAGCAGTAATGTGTGAGGGTTGGGGGAGAGGTGTGTGTGTGCATATAATGTGCCTTTTGTAGACCATTATAAACACTATAATTTTTCACTGAATAAAATGGATAGCCATTGGAGAATAGCAGCAGAGAAATGACACAATTCAAATGCACATAATGCAATACACAGATGACACAGAATTGTACACCTGAATTTATATAATCTTAGTAATGAATGTCACCCCAATAAATTTAATTTAAAAATAATTTGAAAAGCATCTCTGTGTTGAGAATAAATATAGGTCAGCATATTAATACTAAGACAAGTTAAGAAGCAATTTAGTACTCCCATGACAGTAGGTG
>NC_138047.1:84826258-84859160 GCF_964194185.1 Rhinolophus hipposideros | reverse complement strand
CTCCTTCTGGTAGCCCTATGATGCAAATGTTGGTATGCTTGATTTTGTCCCAGAGGCCTCTTAAACTATTCTCATTTTTTTGGATTCTTTTTTTTATTTGCTGTTCTGATTGGGTGTTTTCTGCTACCTTGTCTTCCAAATCACTGATTTGATCTTCTGCTTCATCTAATCTACTGTTGATTCCCTCCAATGTAGTCTTCATTTCAGTTATTGTATTCTTGATTTCTAACAAGTTCCTTTTTATGTTTTTTTATCTCCATTTTTATGTTTCCTATTTTTTGTTGAAGTTCTCCCTGAGATCATTGAGCATCCCTATAACTAATGTTCTGAACTCTGCATCTGGTAGATTGCTTGTATCCATTTTATTTAGTTGTTTTTCTGAAGCTTTTTCTGTCATTTGGGACATATTTCTTTGCTTCCCTATTTTGGCTGCCTCCCTCTGTTTGTTTCTATGTATTAGGTAGAGCTGCTATGTCTCCCAGTCTTGGTAGAGTGGCCTTATGTAGTAGGTATCCTGTGGGACCCAGTGGACTCTCTCCCAGGTCACCTGAAACAGGTGCTTCAGGTGTGTCCCTTGTGTGGTTGTGTGTGCCCTCCTGTTATAATTGAGCCTTGATTGCTGTTGGCACAACAATAGGAGGGATTGATCTTCAGGATGATTGACTGCGAGGACTGGCTGTGACTACAGTGAAGGAGCTGTTGTGCAGGTGTTGACCTTATGGAGCAGGATTTACTTTAGCGGAGCTCTGGTGCCTACTGAGTATGTCCTTTGGGTGTGTTGTTTGTGGAGGTGGTTGAGTGGTGCTCTGGTGTTATCTGAAGTTGGCCACCAGGTGTTTTGGTTATGGGGCCTCTTGGGAGGGGTTCTGTTGCAGGCCAAGGTTAGTTGCTCCCTGTACCCTTCCCAGGGCCACTTGGTATGAGCTACAAAGTGATCTGCAGATGGTTGCCACTTCTGTTGGGCTTGGAGGTGCCTGGGAGAGGCCAAGCCACAAACTGAGTCTTGTCTCCTGCTAGTCTGGACATGAGGCTGCTTAGCAAAAGGTATGAGGCATGCTGAAGATCCTGTTTGTTTGGGGTTTGCTATCCTTTGAGAGATTTTAGGAAAGTCTGTAGCATGAGCCATATAGTCCTAGTTAAAGGACTTCTGTTCAGGTAGACTTGAGATAATTCTCAATGATGATTGTTGTGTAGTTAGTTGTAGTTTTGATGTCATGGGAGGAGGTGAGCACAGTTTCCCTACTTTGCCATCTTACTTAACTGTATTTCTTGAGGGTGACACATATCTGAGACTGAACCTGGTGGGTTCCCTCACCACTAATTTAAGACTACTTATCTATTTAAGATAAGTAGTCTTTAAGACTTAAGAGCAAGCAATAAATGTTTCCTTTAGAAATTTCTAGTAAAGAACAACTGTATTCTTGCACATGGCCCTGTAAGTAGATCATCTTTCTCTGTAACTGCGTAGCCCTCTGGATTTGGTTACGTTGTGTATTAAACAAAACGGTTATTTTCCTGTGACTAGCAGGATCAATACTTCAGTCCCCTATATTGAAAGCCAGAGTTGCTTTGGTTGAGTTTTATGATTTAATTAAAACATTTTTTTGGAATTTAAGTTTTGATTGTAGCTTTGTTTCAGTTGTATTTTACCCATTACTAATTAGTCTTAGTAATTCCCCATATGCTTGGAATTTTAAGTTAGTGACTTAAAAATATGCTCCACTTATTTCAGGATTTTCAATAGAGTTTGGCTTCAGTTGGGTCTCTTGCTTGGCTGTTATGTTAGCTGGCTCATTACTTTCTTTCTTTGCTAGAGCGAAGCTTGAAATTATAACACTGAGCTGGAGTATTTTGTTCCTGAGGACGATGATTCTGAAAAACATGGTATTTTTCAGATATTTTTATCTATTGCCCTTTTTACATTCGTCTTTGTAATTTCTAAATATCACACATACTTGTTTTTTTGCTACTCAGGCAATGGTTCTGAGAAGGTTTTGTTGTATAGGTTTTGGAGGACTTTTTATATCTGTTAAATTCCCACTGGGTATCTTTATCCCTACTCTGGTTTATTATATAAGGTTTCAGTTGGGATGCTCCTCGGCGGCTGTGACTCAGGGTATGGTTGCATGGAACAGTGTATCCATGTCCGCTAATCAACACTTGACCGTATATCAACGCTAGACAGAAGTCAGTTGCTGGGTGCAATGGTTGGCAGGGATTCTTTTTCACCTATAAAAAGAATGTCCTGGACTACATGAACTCTGAAGTATTTGCTGGAAAGTTTGGGTTCATGACACTGGATGGATTGCGTAACATATTTTTTGACTTTGAAAAATGATTCTGAGTGCTTCCGAAGCATCCACCTTGCGATAGATGCTTAGATAATATTTTAAAAGTCTTTATGTGTTCAATACCTAGCACTTTAAATAACTTTGCATTTTTCACCAAATGCTGTGAGTTTGATAATTGTTTTTTAATATAAATCTCTTCCTAAGGATAGATTTTACAAGTATCTGGAACCTAAAGTTGATTTGTATTTTAAAAGGATTTATTTATAGCCGAGACCTTCACTGTCCAGTCCAGTAATCAGTAGTCATCTATGGCTTTGAGCACTTATTATGTGGCTAGTCTGAATTGAGATGTGCTTTAAGTGTGAAAACAGTGGATTTAGAAACTTAGTTTGGAAAAAAAAAGAATGTAAAAAATTTCAATAATTTTCTATATTGATTACCTGTTGAAATGATAAGCTTTTGGATATACTGGGTTAAATAAAATATAACACCAAAATTAATTTCCCGTTTCATGTTATAAACTTCTTTAATGTGCCAGTTAGGAAATTTTTAATTTTATATGTAGTGTGTATCTTCTTTCTGCTAGTCAGCACTGGACGAGACTAGCTACCTAGGAAGTATTTCTAAAAATAATCTGAACATTCATCTCAGTGACTCCAAGTTTCCCCCTTTTCTTTGCTACCTTCTATTTGTTAATGATAGTATTTTGCTCTAAGTTCCTCTGAAAAGGTCACATGTAAAAACTACCATCTGTTTTTAATTCTAGATGTGTAACACAATGGACAAAAGCTCTGACAGCTACTAGTTTGGGATATACTGAAGTAGTTAAATCTCTTGTTTCTACTTTTTCTCTTTTTAAAATACTTTTCCTCCCTTTAGTTGCTTAGGCATGCAACCCCACTAACTGTGGTAGGTGAGCCTGAACCAATAGCTAGGGCAAGTCAGGTGGGGAGCTGGCCTGGCTCTGAGAAAGTCTCAGAAGAGGCTGGGTTAGGAGTGGGCCTCAGGGAGGAGCCTGCTGCTGGACACACGAGAAAAGAGGTAGACTTGAGTGTAATCACTGATGTGCCTCTGTGTCTGACTTAGCGCCTTAAATGTGACTTCATGGCAGCCTGTCCTCCAGGAGCACTTTCCTGTCTGTGTTAGTGGTACATTGAGAGTCATCATTTCTAGTGTTTGAGTGATGTAGGCATTTTTAATGTTGCAGATTTTACATTAATTCGTTCATTGGAATGCTACCAACGTGTCATGTACGTGACTGGGCACTAGGGTACAGAATCAAATAAGGCATGATTGCTCCCTCAAGAAGTGTTATGGTGTTTTATATGCCAAATACATGTTCTGAATGCTGAACTGTAGGCATTAACAAACATCTGTAAGTTATGGAAGAGAAAATTTGGAACAATGGGAGGAGGCCTACTGGAATAGTGCTGCTGTTATGTGAAAAGCTACCATGGACTAAATGAAATAGACAAAATGAAATGATTAATTGCTCCATAGAGCAGAACTAGAAACAATGGAAACTTGTGGGAAAACAGATTTTTAGCTTTTCTTAACTGTGTTAGCCATTTGATAATTAAATGAGTTATACGGAACAATGGGCATGGATGGATCTTATCTTAAGGAGGTTTCACGTGGAAAGTCATCTTCTTCCTCTTTCCACACTTTCCACTATGCAGGACGTACTGTTTTTCCCTGAAAATAAGACCAGGTCCTATATGATGGGACCTGAAAATAAGACCAGGTCTTATATTAATTTTTTCCCGAACATAAGACTGGGTCTTACATTAATTTTTGCTCCAAAATACGCATTACGGCAGATTTTTGGGGGATGTCTTATTTTTTCATGTACAACAATCTACATTGATTGAAATACAATCATGTCGACTTCTTCTGGAACATCGTCATAATGTACTAAATGCATCTGTCTGACTGATGATCTTAACGGGCTTATTTTCAGGGTAGGTCTTATTTTTGGGGAAACACGGTACTACCTGACAATGTTCCCCTTTTGTTTCAGACAACTGAGTTGCTCTTAAATCTGTTTTACATTGAAGTGAAGTTGTTCCCTGTAGTGTCTGGCTGTGTGTCATAGATCTATCTTCTGGAGGGATTGACCTTGAGTAAATGTAATGCATTTTCCATGGGACATTTGAGTAAGTTTTAAAGATATGCTATAAGTTTTCCAGGCCAATGAGTTGGATGTTGTGGGGAGCCATGATTTCTTGTTGCTTTAGAGCCTTGTGGACTGGCTAGTATATAGTTAACTTGTTTTGGCTCCTAAGGCATTATCTTTGCAAAACACCTGGACAGGTGTTTGCAAGTTGCTGAGGAATGAGGTGGGAGTGGCGGGTTTCCTGGACACAGATAACTGGTGGCTATCAGGACAATTGGTAGTCTCTTTCATGTGATAATTACTTTGGGGAGTTTTGTAGTGATTTTGTAGTTTCTTTGTAGAAGTTAAAAATTTACTTTCTGTAAGATAATACATGCCAGTGAGTGTTAAACTGCACGTACTCAAAGGATATAAAATGGTGAAGGTAAATAAACCAGGCGCTTCAGCATCCCTGAAGACCGGCCGCATCATTATTTGTGTGAGTGTCTCTTTTTCATTCCCACTCCCCCATTCGGGTACTGTTCGATTCGTGGCGGCTGGCTCGCCACAGGATGTAGATTGAATGCACATCCTAAGTAGAAGATAGAGCAGGTGCCAAGCCATAGCAGGACAAGAGGATGTGGAGATGTCCACCGTGTCTGTGGCTACTGTGATTGCATGGTAAGAGATAAAACAGGGAGAAAAGGCTGAGGCCAGAGTTTATAGGGCTTTGTATGCCTTGCTATGGGGGTTGGATATTCTCCTTAAGAAGGCTGCTCTTAGAAGTAGTGATCAGGGAAGTGAAATTATTGGATTTGTTTTTAGATTTTGGAGTGCATGATGGACTAGAAGAATGACAGACAGATGAGTAGAAGTAGTTAAGGTGAAAACTCAAGAAGCATCTTGATCCTGAAGTATAATATGAAGTGGCTTGTTCTTGCTGAATCCATGTTGATGTCTTCTGATCCCCTCTGGATACCCAGATGTGTTTTAATAGTCTGTCCGTTGGTCTTCAATGGAGGAGAAAGTCAGATTCCAATTTCCCATCCTATTGATTTATCTTTGCACTGGTTGTTGCTTTGGCCTGGAAGGCTCTGCTCCCAGCTCTTCGTGTGGCTGCTTCCTTATATCATTATGAGCTCAATGCAAACCTCATCCTCTGGCCACCCAGTCAAAAGTCCCCCCACACCTATCACTGTCACTTCATCCGATTTTAATGTCTTCATAACACTTGCCACTATCGAAATTATCTTGTTTGTTCCTATGCTTCCTTGTTTACTGTCTCCCCACCTGCCTAAGCAACAAGAGAGCAGGGCCCTTGCCTGGATTCTTCACTGCCAGACCTTGGAACCCAGAACAGTGCCTGGTACATAGTGGGCACTTCATGAATAAATGAATGAATGAATGCTACCTCTTTGTATTCATGCTTAGGGATGTGCTTCTCCTTTCACCTCTCCCGCATCTCACCTGGAAACCCCCTGTGCAGCCATTTTAGTTTATCTCCTTTTTTCTATCTTCCTTCCTCATCAGGATAGATTTTTCTTGCTCAGTCAGTATTTTATTCAGAGATGCCATCCTTCTCCCTCCATTCCTCTTGAGCTTCTTTCCCCTTAGTGTCTTTTTTCATAAGATAATGTGTATTGGCTCTCATCTCTTTGAAATCTACACAGTTCTCTTCCTTGGTTTTTATGAACACAAAATATTCTTGGCATTTATTGGTGATACCTGTGGGAAAGATTTCATGAATGTTGAGCAGCCTTTACTATTGAGAGACTCTTGTGTATAAGTTAGATCCTTTCAGCTGTGATATGAACCCATTTTTCTGCGTCAATTTTTTCCAAAATAAATATTTTTTCTGACTGTAGAGGTATTTATGCTGAATATAACAACAGCAAAAAAACTGGTACAATAATGTTAAAATTCTCTTTTAATCCTACCTCCTAGAGAGAAACCAACATTAACAGAATGGTGTATATTCTTATAGATTGCATTGACTGTGTTCTTTTATTATACAAACAAACGTTTCTATGTGTAATCAAATCATATGTTAATTTCTATCATTTCTTTTTTAACTCAGCCCTCTCCCTCAAAATTAAATATATTATATATTAATATTCATGATAGTATGATAGTATATAGTAATTAATATTATATAGTATATAGCATATAGTATATAATTACAATTATAATTATAAATATATAAAATAAATATAGTATATAATAATTAACATTGATGTTATATAGTATATTAATTATAGTACATAATAGATATTAATATATAATATAAACAATACTAACATTAATATTATATTAATATAGTATATAGCAATTAATATTTCTGTATTACGTATTGATTAAATATATATTTATATAAAATATGTATCTCTATATTTATAAATGTAAAATAGAAATATATACACCCCTAGATATAGCTATAGGTATACTGGGGGTGCGAAAAAAATGTGTGCAAGTGGACACTTTGGTCAACGTTGCTCGAGGAGTAGTTCGCTGTAATCAGAAGTGTCTGGACGCTCATGGGAACCACTTTGAGCACCTCTTGTAATTGCAGAAGTCAAACGTGACCTGTATTCTCCTCTTTTATTATTGGTATGTATTGAGTATTACAATTTCAATAGTTTTTTCCTGTCTTAAAATGTGTGTACTTTTTTGGCACCTTCTGTATTTCAGACTTCTTTATAGGGACAGAGGTGTATCCTTTTGAGTGATTGCACCATTGTATGCAGCAGGGAGAAAGAAAGGTCTAGTTTCAATGACTATGACAAAACTGCTCTGGAGTGAAAGTACCATCTTTGCTTAGCTTTGATGAGCCATTTTGGTTATGAAAAGAGCATGTCCAGGACGAGCTGGAAGTGACTCAGATGTCTGATATGCTTAGCATAAGAAACAAACAAGATTTTGGAGCAAGAAAAGCACAAATAAGCAAGTAGGACTACATCAAACAAAAAGTTTCTACATAACAAAGGAAACCATCAAGAAAATGAAAAAGAAACCTATAGAATGGTAGAAAATTCAGTGGTACCTCGGTTTTAGAACGTCTCTGTTGAAGAACATTTCAGTTTACGAACGCTGTAAATTTTATGAATCTATGGTATCATTAGGTAATAAAATTCATCTGAAATTTGCAGTTTTAGGAGTTGATATTAAAGGTCTGGAATAGATTAATCCATTTTGCATTACTTTCTAAGGGGAAACCGTGCCTTGGTTTTCGAACGTTTCAGAACTTGAACGGTCCTCCGGAATGGATTCCCTTAGAAAACTGAGGTACCACTGTATTTGCAAATCTTGTATCTGATAAGGGGTTAATATTTTAAAAATATAAAGAACTCATGTAACTCAATAGCCAAAAAAACCTTTCAATTTACAAATAGGCAGAGGAACTGAATAAACATTTTTCCAAAGAAGACATGCAGATGACCAACAGGTACATGAAAAGGTGCTCAGCATCACTGATCCTCAGGGAAATGCAAATCAAAACCACGAGATATCACTTCATACCAGTCAGAATGGCTATTATCAAAAAGACAAGAGATAACAAGTGTTGGCCAGGATGTGGAGAGAGGGGAACCTTTGTGCACTGTTGGTAGGAATGTAAATTGGTGCAGCCACTATGGAAAACAGTATGGAGGTTCCTCAAAAAATTAAGAATAGGTCTACCTTATGAACCAGCAGTTTCACTTCTGTGTATTTATCCAAAGAAAGGAAAATAAGATCTCAAAGAGATATGTGCACTCTCATGCTCGCTGCAGCACTATTCACAATAACCAAGATATGGAAACCCCCCAAGTGTCCATATAAGTGTATTAATGCCTGGTGCACCTTAAACTTATACAATGTGGTAGGTCAATTATATCTCAACAAAGCTGAAAAAATACACAAGAACAATAAAAAGAAATTAATTAAATAAAAAAAATATTTTGGAGAAAGCCAGGTCTCAACAGTATGGGGAGTAGAGGCCAAAGTGAAATTCCTATTTTTGATGGCAAATGGGGGCATAACCAAGGTTTTAGAAGGTGTTTTTAGCTAAGTGCTATATTGTATATGTTGCAGAAAAATATCTTGCTTCTTCTCCTACCATTGCCACCCCTTGCTGGTATTCCCAAAGAGCTATTGAAGACGACGACCCCTATGAGTTGGTGTGAATATTATTTGTGGACATCAAAGAAAAGGGTTTTTTGTGGTATGTCTGCACACAGTAAACAGAGAAGAGATGATTAGTAAGAGAGCCAATATTCACTGGGGGCTGGACCCTGGAGGCAGAGGGAACAGGATGAGTGGGAACTCCCAGGAACCCCTGGAGAGTTTGGGATGGAGATGGATGCTGGTCTTCTCTTTTCCCATGAGAAGAGAGAAATTGTTTTCTCATCATTTTGATCCAGTTTTTTCCATCTCTCAAATGACAGAAGAACCCCTACTATTGTATGGATTATATATGGATTTACCATAATTTTGCCAGCCCCTCTTAATAGTCACTTAGATTTTTCCATTTTACCCTCTTTATTATACTTTTCTCTGCGATGAGAATCTTGCATAGCTTTGTATCTGCTTCCAAGCAGATATACTTGATTCATATAGATTAATAAAAATAATGTTGTTCCCCTAAAACAAATAGACTAAGAATATTTTGAAGATGATCCCCTTAGCAGCAGGCGTGGCTTGGAGCCCATACATGCCCTGTGCTACATCCGTGATGTGAAATTTCAAACCAGAGATTGCATTTTAATTATGATGGCATGCCTTAATGGGATTCACAGCTTAAAAAAACAACACCTGGAGACAAGTTGCACATGCAAGTGAATAAATGTCATATTCATATGATTTTCATTCTCAAAATTTGTGAGTAATGCTGCAGTTATCATGAGGGTGCAGATACCTCTTTGAGATCTTGTTTTCCTTTCTTTGCATATGGGGACTTCTAAAATCCATTCATGGCCTTTCTCCTTCCATAATATTGTGGGTTTTCTCAGGACTGCTTATAATAAATGAGGTGACCACCACTGACTTTTACAATGAAGTAAAAGAAAAAGAATGATGATTTTACATGGAAAGCTGTATATAGCATTTGTGCTTTATGAAGGAAACAAAATTGCACTATATAAGATTTCAGGTTTTTCTTTCTTGGCTTTCGTGTTTTAAATAGTGACCAAACCAATGTCATCATGGAGTGTTTCAGGCATTTTTAATCAGTATCCAAAACTGGATGTACAAATGTACATTTCATCTATCAACTAAATACAATTTATACTATTTTTTGAAAGATATACAACATATACTTTTGTAATAATTTCTTATTACATTTCTGGTATATATAACATTGTAAAGTGTTAATTAGCATAATTCAACATAATTATTGAATAACTTTTCCTTTAAGTTTTTCAATGATATTTTACTTCTTATAAGAATATTTCAACAATAGGGAGAAAAGACGTGTAAGAAGATGATTCCTTTATGGAAGCTTGAAGAATTTTCCCTTTCCTTTTTTAAAAATTGGAAACGTACCTTGGAAAAGAAAGGTTCAAAAGAAGAAATAACGCCAAGAATTTTAAGACTATAGATTTTAATTTGACCGTATAGTTTCTATGCAATTAACTTCTGCGAAAAGAACAAATACTACTATTTAAGACTCATAATATGATCACTGATTTAAAAATGTAAGTGCATATTTCTTAAGATAAATATTCTAATGTTAATTTAGAATCTGCTGTATCATCTGTTTCATAGCTTTTTTTTAGGTTTTCTAAATTTATTTTTCAATTATAGGTTACATACAATATTATATCAGTTTTAGATGTACAAAATAGTGATTAAATATTTATGTATCATACAAAGTGATCACCTTGATAAATTTTCATAGTTTAGATATTTTAACTTCCCTTTCTTTTGAGTCTGTCATTGCTAAGTCATTACATTAAATTATGTATGTTGACTCTTAAAAGTCAACAAACTTATTTTTTTCATCACAAGCAGAAGGTGATTATTTACCGTCACTACATCTGGTGAGTTCAGTGAACATTAACTAAACAACTACTATGTGCCAGACATTGTGCTAGGCATAAGGGGTATAAAACCCAACAAACAGCCCATTGCCCTGAGGAATTTAGAGTCCAGGGGCCCTGAGGGTGGGGCAGGAGTTTGGAGGACAGTTACAGGCAGATGTTTCAGTATAACCTGGGTGAGAGATAATGAGGTACCGTTATGCCCAGGGCACAAGGTGAGCTCTCCTCCACCCGGGGGTTCCGGGCAGCCATCTTGGAGAAGATGATGTGTGAGCTCAATCTTTAAGGAAGCATGAGAATCAGGTGAAGAGACAAGGCACAGAGCTATACAAAGTGTGAGGTGGGGAGGTGGAGAGTGGCAGAAAAGGAGGGACAATGAATGAGTAGGTTTCTGGCCTTAGTGGCTGCCTGAAATGGAGACTAGGAAGAATAAGGGTGGACTTGAGGGAGAGGAGCTGATGACTTCCGTTTTGGGCTTGTGGGGTCTTGGGGTTGTTTGGGGGATGTCCTTCAGGCTGAGCTCAGAGGGGTGGTCAAGGCTGGAGGTACATAGATGTAGCATATAGATTGTAGTCCGAACTGGGAGTGGTTGATGACATCCAAGGAGAAAGAACACTTGGGAATGTAAGTATTTTAGGAGGTGGGCAGGAAAAGGGGAATCTAAAAAGGAATATGAAGATAAAAGGAGACCCACGAGAAAGCAGTGTCCGGGAATCCAAGTCAGTACAAAGTTTCAAGAATGGGGACAAGGACAGCAGTGTCAGGAGCAAAAATGAAGTCTCTAAAAATACAGCTGACAAATATTCCCTAGATTTGGCCCTGTGGGTGGTTTCCACATGGGGGAACCTTTGTTTCAGTGGGGCAGTAGAGGGTGGATGCCAGATGTCGGTGAAGAGTGAATGGAGAACAAAGACAGAGAAGCCATTGTGACTTCTATCCCCTCCTAATATATTTTAATATATTTATGTATATATACATATAGATAGACAGATACAATTTTTATTTTGCTTGATCTGGTTTTTTCTTCTTTTTCCTATTTTTATCTCTTCAAGCCGTCAACTTTATTTTTTTTAACCTCCCCTACCTCTTGACCGCAAAAACAATAAACACAATGAATTTGCATGGCTCTGTAATTTACAAAATGCTTTCACATACATGATTGTATTTAATATGCTCACCTACCCTTTGAGTCAGTGTTATAACTAATTGACAGTTGCTGGGGATGGAGGCTCAGACACGTAGGACCCTAGATTCCTTGTAATTTAATACCCCTGTTGATATTGAGGAAACTGAGGCTCAGAGAGCCTTAGTGTCTTATGTCAGATGTCAGTGTTATTTGGTGGACTATGTGGTGCCTAGTCCGTGGTATCTTGTCTTCCCCATTTGCAATGCTGGGCTTTATTCTTGTTCAGTTGATGACCATTCCTGTCTGTAGGTGGAGGGAACAACGAAACAAGGTAAAAAAAATTTTTTTTAATATATTTCTTCTGATAATAAAAATGACACATAACCTTGCAGACAATTTGGGGGAAAAATAGAAAACATATAGCAAAGAAAACAGAAACCACCCTATAATTATGCCATGCAGAGATAATTGTTTTCAATGAAAGTTTAAAATAAATTAATAAAATGCTATATTATCGTCTATTAGAAAAGATCAAAGTAGTTTGGAATCAATTTACTCTGTAAAACAAAAGGGAGAGATTGGCCCTAAAGGTCTCCTCATCTACCTCTAATATTTTTAAATTACTGAATTCAGTTACTACAGATTTATACCTTTCTGTTTGGAGGACGTTTATACTATAGAACTTGCCAGATGGTGCCCTGTGATGGATGTTTGATTATCCATCATCATTAAAAGGCAATGCTCCACAATCTGTCTGCATTAAGTTTAAGTTACTTGGAAGGAATGGATGTGCTTTGGAAGAAAGGTACCATGGGAGGAAAACAAACAGAGAGACCTCTCTAGGGAAGGTGGTGAATTCTAGCTGTAAACGTTATTGTCTAAACTCCAACGCCAGAGGCAGAGATGATATAAATGAGACACCAGGATCTACTCCAGGATATAGATTCCCTCCCTTTGTGCCTCCAAAGGGTACTCTCTGCTTCCCATCTCTGTAGGTCAGGTTGGCTTCTTAATGTTAGCATTGCTTTCCAAAGCTGTTACAGCCATACAGCATTTTGTCCCTTCCTCTGGGAGGCGGTGGCCCTGCTCTGCACCTTGGCCAGCAGAGCGGTGGTGTGGTTGTTCTTCACTTGCTTCCTTGGCCAGGCACCCCTGTTCAGTGAACAACACATAAAACCCTGTGTGAGGGTCCTGGCTCTGCCTTTTTGAGGCTCATCCTTCCCTGAGGACGTGGCGGCTGTAGATATTCTAGAGCTAGGTGACACAGCCCTAATATTAGGTTGACGTGAGCCCTGATTGACATGGTCTTCAACTCACCACATATTTATTGAGCTCTTACTGTCCACGCCTAGTCCCCATGGACAGCTACCCGGACCTGGACACCAGTCCTGCTTTGCCCTGGGCCACAGCCCCCATGAACTCTGGGTTTTAGAGACTAGAACTTGCAACAAAGGCCTCTAAATCTTGGCTGAATTTACTGAAAATAGTTTTGTCTCCAGGTGCTTGACGTATCACTGTGTAATTATTAGCGGCTATTCACATTAATATAGTCGGTGACACATGGTCGGAGATATGTCAGCTAGATCTTCCAAAGCTACACCTCCATCTAAAACTCCTGTCGTTTCTAATTTATTTCCTTTTCTTTCTTTCTTTCTTTCTTTCTTTCTTTCTTTCTTTCTTTCTTTCTTTCTTTCTTTCTTTCTTTCTTTCTTTCTTTCTTTCTTTCTTTCTTTCTTTCCTTCCTTCCTTCCTTCCTTCCTTCCTTCCTTCCTTCCTTCCTTCCTTCCTTCCTTCCTTCTTCCTTTCTTTCTTTCTTTCTTTCTTTCATTTGAAACTAACGTCTACTCTCTGCTAAAACAAATTCTGTTTCTTCTTCGGGTCAGTTTTTAAACTTACCAGGACTACTTGATCTCAAACATTTCCCTCTCTTAAGCTACTCCTGAAGAGTCTCTCTCTCATCACAATTGTTATTTCACTCCTATTTTCTTTGGGCTGGGGAGCCCACATCCATGGTTCCAGCTGGAATTAGGCATCCCTAATTTTTGCTTTATCATAATGATATTTGTATAGAAGCAAAACCAGCGATTACATTGTCTTAGACAATGTAAAATGGTGGATGAAATTTTCAGGTGAGAAACAACCATTGTGCCATTATGCAAAGGAAATGTAATGTGCAATATGTGGTATAACGTGAAGTTGAGTTGCTTAAATACAAATGTTCATGTGTTTATCTGGTTAATGCACTTTCAAAAATATTGGTAGGTTGAAATTCAGGTCATTACTGTCCCTTCACAAAAACACTAATGATTGGGAAATGGCAAATGTGATTAAAAGCTGCACTCTAGAGCCACTTACTGGTTTAAGGGCCTCGGGGAAGGTACTGAAGTGCTTTACTTTGCTCATCTTTAAAATGGGGCTAATAATAGTACCACTAGCGTAAGTTGTTGCCAGGATTAAATAAATTAATATGTGTAAAGTGCTTAGAATGGGGCCTGGCACATAGTAGGAGCTATTAGTATGTAAATGTTATCTATGACATGAAAAATACTATATGATTTAGCTTTAGGAAGTCAGACAAATTTAGGTATGCATTTTTATAATGTAATATTACTTTTTTTAATGCTTTGGTCAAGCTAATTGTGATTAAATCCAACAGTGATAAATACCAAATGTTTAAATGTTTTGAAACAGACTGGTGCTCTGTTTTGCAAACTTTTCATGATGAATTACCCCTAGGAGTTTTCCCTCTTAGATGGGATGTATAAGTAGAACTTTAATTTTCCTTTCCTTTACACCTAGTTGTTGAGTCTCTGTGTCTGTTACTTTTTCGTAAGCCCAGTGGCAAGCTCCTCTGCTCTGCTGTGCTTCTTGCAAACAGTTTCTTTGGATTCTATTCTCTCTCTTACTCACGGCAGGAAGGCAGCCAGCCTTCTCAGTGGGCATACTTTTGAAAACGTAGATCTTGATTTTGCAGCTTGTCTGTGCACAATAAACAGCAACCTGTGCCAGATTTCTTCCAGGCTCTTTTTGGCAGAGGAATGATGGCTGGCTGGTCTGGTCAGGAATGCTCAGAGAATTTGAGAATGCCTCCGAGAATCTGAGCTAAAATATAAGAAATCCAACCGTAAGCTATTCCATCTTTTCTACTGCAGAAATGGATGTCACTGTAACTTTGAGAAATGTATGATGGCAAGCTAATTTTCCTTTTTACACTGTAGTAGTAGTTCTTTTTACAAGTAACTTCTTGAAATTCAAGATTATGTGAACCGTAGGCAAAATTATCTGAAGCACTGAAAGCTCTTCCTGAAAGGCATCTGACTTGGTTTTAGGTACTGTGGGGAGGGAACAAAGACTTTACTGCTGGACCACAAATCCGAGCCCATCATCGCCTCTCTTTGTCCATTGGTGCTTTAAATTTGTTATGATGAAACTAAAAGATGGCTCAATGTAAAAACCACATTCAGTAATTTATATCTTTTTAGTCTCTTAATAATTTTTTTATTAAAGCATAATTGTCATACAATTGCGTATTAATTTCAGATCTACAACGTGGTGATTTGATATTTATATACCTTCTGATGTGATCACCACACTGTCTAGCAACCATCTGTCACCGTGCAGTTATTACAGTATATTGACTATATTCCCTGTGCTATATACTATATCCCTGTGGCATATACTATATCCCTGTGGCTTACATGTTTTATAACTGGAAGTTTATAACTCTTATTCTTAACCTCTTTTTGATAGCATCATAATTGAGTAGTAGTATCTGTAGTTAAGAGCTGCCAGAGCAACCTTTACTTTCTATAAATCTAGTCTAGCATTTATCTGTTTATTTATCTACCACTCCAGCTCTTGAATCAGAAATGATTGTAGATGATTTACAAGTATACATAAAATACAACAATATTCTATGCATAAAAGAATTGGGTGACAAAGGAAAGAAATACAATGATAAGGACATAATGAGTCAGAAAGGAAAATTAAAATGAAATACCATGTAGCCTTATACCAGTGGTTTTGAAATTTAGCATGCATTGGCCTCACCGGGGTATTTGTTAAAAATTCAGGTTCCTTGGCCTCAGCGGGAACTCTAGCACCTACATTATTAACACGTGCCGCCAGGTTTTTCTGATGCAGTGGTGACCTATATACGTGCTGCAGAAGGATAAATGTGGCTCCAAGCTTTCTGGCAGTCCACATGAAAAGGAAAGACTGTCTTTTTATAGTGTTCTTTAAACTTTCATTTATACCTTTTGCCAAAGACGATAGCATCTTTGGCAAAAGGTATAAATGAAAGTTTAACAATGCTTTTATCAACTTTAATATCTGAATTAGATCTTGATTTGCATAGGAATTCAGAAAGGAAATGTCTTCTATAGTCCTTTCTAACATGAAAAATGTCAATGAGTCTCTTGTGTTCAATTAAATGGCATTAACTGAGCTTTGTGGGGTGTGTACCAAAGTCTCTGAGGGGATAAAAAAGCAGGAGTGGGGAGGAGTGATGGGAAAATACAAAAAAGGAAGAGGAGTGAGAGAATGAAAACTGAAGTTGGCCACCAGTTTGGATGGCATTTTGCTGTTATCTACAAAAGGTGATGATATTTCATTCCCTGTGACTCAGCAGTTCCATTCCTAAGAATATACCCTATGGAATTTGTTCCACAAATGCCAGGAAACATGAACAAAAAGTTTATAGCTGCATGCTTTGTAATAATAGAAAATTGGAAGCACCTCAAATGCCCATCAACATCAGAAGGGATAAATTGCGGAATACGATGGAATACTAATGAGTAATAAAAATGAACGATAATTATGTGAAATAACATGAATGAATTTTTAAAGCATACTGCTGAACAGAGGAAGCCGGGTAGAAGAAGGTACATACTGTATGATTCCATGCATATAAACTTCAAAGTGGTAAAGAGAGAACTGTTGTATATTTTTTAGGGATGCCTACTTAGAAGCTAGGAGTCATGATATTTCCAGGGAAGGATGGGGTTGGGATCATGAAGAGCATGTGGGGATCTTTGGGCAAATGACAGTCATTCATTTATTTACTTGGGTGGTAGTTGTGTATGTGTCTGTTTGTAATATCATTTGGTAAGTGGTTTGATAAACTTTATGTGTATTGTTTTTCAAAATAAACACATTTTTTTAATGTTGAAGGAATGCTATGAACAGGTTCGTGGATAAACAAATGGTGGTATATCCATACGATGAATAGTACTTGGCAATAAAAAGGAATGGGCTGTTGATTCATGCACCAAATGGATGATCTCAAAAACATTACGCTGAGGAAGCCGCTCAAAAAAGAGGATATACCGTATGATTCCATTGATATAAAATTCTAAAAAGTGGGAACTATTTTAGAGTGACAGAAAGTAGCTCAGCGATTGCCTGGAGCTGGACAGGGTAGAAGTGAAAGGGAGGGTTTACAAAGGGCGTGTGGAAACTTTTGGGAGCAATGGAGAGCTTCACAATTGTTACTGTGGTGACAATGTTGCAGGTGTATACAAATGTCAACATTCTCCTTAAACATATGCAGATGATTGCATGTTAGTTATACTTCAATAAAGCTGTTAAAAAAAAAAGTGTTGGGGGGTGGGGAATAAGATATCAGAAATGCCAAAGAAATGGAACTGTCCCCGCCTTCTCATGCCAAGAGAGGGTGAGAGGCGCTATGGACTTGGATGTGCCTCGTCTGCCAGCGCCTCGTTATGTTTTTGGCGGATACCCATCCATTGTCTCTTGCTGTGCCTTCATTTCTTCACTTGTGAATGGGACATAAATACCTTTCTTCTCATGGTCGTATTACTGAGTAAGGGGAAACGAGAAGTCTCATGTTGACCCGTTCAGTTGCTTTACTCACAGTTTGTTTGGAGTTCGCACCAGAAGGCCTTGGAAGGAAGTTGAGTAGTCCCAGCGCTCCCGTGTCTTCCATGTTTTTCTTCCATTATTGTAAAGCATTCCGAGATGGCTAACACTGTTTGGTTGTGAACTCTAATCCACTGAGCTGTTAGACAAAAGACTGATGTTCTCACAGTATGCACATTTTTCAAAACACAAAAATTGCCAAGGCAGTGTATTATACTTTTGTGTTAAATTTTTAGAAACTCACTAAAATAATCTGTTTGGAAGGCAGCTCTGTGTGTGATGGAGCATGAATATGCATAACAACAAAGAGCATAGATATTCACACACTCAACAAATTCAACTGCATTGTGTACTGGTTCCCTTTTTTGTACTTAGCTGTAATTGTTACTCAGAGACATGTAAGTTAAATCATTTCTTCGAATCAAGTCTATCTCAACATAAAGTGAAATACTCAATGCCAAATATTTAAACTAACTAGATAAAGATGTGGAATAATTTTAAAGGTAGAATAAACTAATTAAGTTATTAAAGTTTTTCTTAAAATGTTGAGTTCTGTGGTTAGAGGTTTCTAGAAAGACAGGTAACACTTTTAAGCCAATCTGCTTTAGTCATCTGAAGATTTTATATTGAATGAAATAAGTACTACACATTTTTGCTTTTCTAAAGGATTGTTTGCCAGATACTAAAATAAAAAGTATTATTTACAACTATAAGTAACGAAAGGGTGAAGAATTAGGCACATTCACAAGAAAAAAACTCATTCCAACAAGGTTAGAGAAAATCATACTGGATTATACGCTGCATACTTTCCCTTTCATATGGAGAGTGAACGGATTAGACTTTATGATACTGTATTTACGATATATGAGAATAATGATGGCCTTACCATTTCTTACAAGCCTACATGGCATAAACCATTCACCATGATAGGTACTTATATATTCTAATTCCAGTTGTCATAAAAAATTCTAAGAATGAAGTAGCGTTGCTCCTGTTATTCCCTCACCTTTTCCCACTTCACTCATTCCTTTCTATTCAAACTCATTCACTCCAGACATTTTGCAAATTCGTCCAGCAAGTAAAATAACTTTTCCTTCTCCTTGTGTCTCACATCTAATTTCCTTTGCCTGGATCGTAGTAACTGAGTGTGATCCGGGAAATAACTTTTGAAGTAATTAATTAGATCTCAAAACCCTGTATCTGTCCCATGTTTTTCTGAATTTGCTTCAGTCTGTTGGATTTTGACTACCAGATTTGGAATCATTTGAGAAAATCTTAAGCTCATCTGTCATTGTTTTGCACCCCCAGGGTAGCTGAAGATTGCATTCGAGGGCTTTTGCCAGAATAAACAGTCTGTATCCTTAGTGAGATCTCTGAAACTTAACTCCCATTCATTTCTAAAGGATGTGTCAAGGCTGGTCCTCTTTAGTTTGCCCTTTACAGAAATAGCTTCTGTCAGTTCTCTATAACTGCTTCCTTTCGTGATGCATTGTGTAGCCCACTAAACTTAGAGAGAATATACAATCTTTTCCATTTCTGAGCTTTTAATTGATACAGGAAACTAAGAATTATCCACTGATGTTTTATAATTGTTCAGTTTTAATGTTTTCATTAGACTGGAGGTCATATGAAATCAACTTTTATTGTTCTCATTGATACTTGGGAAAATAAGTTTACAAGGCTTTCAGGATGGAAACAGTCACTAGAAAAATCAAAAGTGTAAATACTAGTAACCCTTGTGAGTAAGCATTAATCTACTTTAAATATAAGCTATTATTTTAAGAGGGATTTGACTTGACATTTTATGTCTTCCGAATTGTGACATTTTAGAGCAGGAATGGCCCTGATGAGACATCAAGTCAAACTCCTTCATTTTACAGATGGGAAACTTTGATTCAGAGAAGGTACGCTCTATAGGGCCGTGGCAGAGCTGGGACTAAAACCTAGGACTCCTGGCTTCCGGCCCTCACAGAGCAATTTCTAAATGACTTTCACACAAAATATAATGTTAAAAGAGTTTATTTAAGAAACTTAAAACTTAACAATTTAAAAGCATTTTAAAACAACTATTGGAATATTATATTGTACTAGGTGTGATACCAGGTGGCTAAAATATGGGATATTACCTACTTTCTAACCTAAGATCAGAAAATGTTTATACCTCCAGCTGTACACATGTGTATATATACATATATATATGTATATATATATATGTATATATATACACACACACATATATATGCATATGTACTCACAAACACAAAAACATATACACATTTGCCTATATATACATACACGTATGTATGCCAACACACCCACATACATATGTGTGTGTATATGTATATATACATATATATCTCACATATTCACACATATATGTATCTATACACACACATACACACACACACACATATAGCAGGATACTAGAAAATAAGGGCTCTGTAATTAGGCAAACTTATAACCCGACCGGTGCTGGCTATATTTCCTCAGGTAATTGTGTATACTTTTAAAATCTAAGCTTCGCCATTTATAAAATGAGGAAAATGCGATTCTTAGACCGACTACGAGAAACAAAATAAATAAGTGTTTAGCACATTCTCTGCCATCTAATAAGCTTTCAGCGAATGTTAGTAGCTAACATTTGAAGAGCACGTACAAAATGTGAATAATGAGAAATTTAAGAAAAGATAGGTGTGCTTCATTGTCTTCTCCATGCTGATTGTAATCGTCGTGATAGGCTGGGTACCTCTGTTTTGGGGACTGGGCATAAACCAAGGGAAGTGGCATAGTCTTATTAATTTGGAAAAAAGAAGCTTTTAAACAGAGGGTAACGTTCTCAGTCCTGATCTATGGTGGAAGGAGAAAAGCATTTCAGTAGCCTTGTCCCCAGTCAAAAGTGAGCAGGAGCTACCTTTTTTGTGTGTGTTCAGTGTAAATGAAGACACTGACACATGTCCGTTTGTATTGGATAAACAGTGGCCTTCTGGATCCACTGGGAGAAAATTGGTGGATGAGACTCTTAGGCAGTAGGCATCCAGTGTGTCATGGTCTGAATTGTGATGCTGGGGTGGGGGAGGAGGGGGGAGTGAGTGTGAAGGGAAGAGGAACCAGACTGACTGGAATCTGGAAAGGTCAACTGGGCGCACAGCTGTTTGTCTGGGGCATAGCCAGGAGACAAGGCCAGAAGCTCAGAATGAGTCAGAATGGCATGGGCACCACAGGTGCAGGGTGTCCCAAAGGCTGTGCCAGGGCCAAATGTACATCAGGCTGCCCAAACAACCCAGGCATAGGTGGCTCCAAGACCAAGAACAAGGTTAGCCAGAAATGAATCCAAGGAATTGGTTGAAAACTGGAGAGAGTGAAGAGAGTAAGTCACAGGCCACACCAGAGCGGGTACAGATTGGAGGGAGGAGATGATTATGTGTAGCTTTTACTGTCATCTATACCAGTTTTTCCCTGTGCAGAGTTTGTGCCCCCAGGCTTGAAAGTTGATGCAGTGGCTTCTGACAAAAGGAAAGGGAGCAGAGTGAGTATAAGATAAATGGTTTGCTTTTGTTAGGAAGGAAACCTGAGTTAGCCTGCAGACAGGGGTCCAACAAAGGCTAACTTGTAGACGTTTCTGTGGATCAGAGGCTGGGGTAGGAGTGGGCTTTCTTTGTAGGATCCACTATCTACTGACCCTTAAATGTTGCTTTTCCTCAGGGTTCTGTCATAGACCTGCTTCTCATCCCACCTGCATCAGTCAAAAAAGGCTTGGTTTTGCTGCAGTAACAAGTAAACCGCAGATATCAGTAGCTTATAATAATAAACATTTATTTCTTGCTTTAGCTACAATCATTGTGAATTGGCTACCACTCGGTTCCTCATAATCATTTTTCTGAAACCCAGGCTGACTGAGCAGTCTCTCTGATATGCTGCTGCTTGTCATAGTAGACAGAAAAGAGACCATGGATAACTTGAGCTGACTTAAAGCTTCTGCACAGAAGGGAGGTGACACATGTCATTTCCATTCACATCACTGGTCAAAACACGTCATGTGACCAAGCCGACATCAATAAGATGACAAAATGGAATCCTTCCCCAGAGAGGGGTAATGAATCTTTGTAACAATAACACAGCCCACCCCATGACTGTACCGACCCCAGGTGCATCTCACTACTCCCGTATACCTCAGTAACTGTCCCTATGATGGTAGGTACAGTCCTCTAGCTCAGATCTCTGTGCTGAAATCCTATGCAACTGCCAATCAGGAAGTTCCCCTTGATCACTTTCTTTTTTTTTTTTATTAGTTTCAGGTGTAGAAGACAAGGTAATACTTAGACGTTCATCATTCACATCCCTTACACTGTGAACCCCCCTCCTCCCACCCACCCCCCCCGACCCCACACCGAGCCACCACACCACCTATATAAAATTATAGTTGGCATTCATCAATGCCCAGCCTCTGGTGTACAATGCCATGATCAGGCATCCACAGTATCCTGAGGTGGTCTCCCAAATAGGACGCATGTCCATCGGATACCCAACAAAATCTTTACAACCTTATTGAATAAGTTCCCCAAATTAATTTTCAGAAAACCCCGAGGCCATCTTGTGGTTACCAGCTGCTTCCTAATCCCTTCACCTTTCCCCTTATCCCCAACCCGCCCCCCCCCGCCCATCTAACAACTCTCGGTTTTTTTCTTTGTGTCCCCAAAACTTTCTGATTAATTCATTCACATATTCTTTTCTTTAGATTCCGCATATAAGTGAGATCATATGGTACTTGTCTTTCTCTTTCTGACTTATTTCACTTAACATAATGTTCTCTAGATCCATCCATGTTGTTGCAAATGATAAGATTTCTTTCTTCTTTATGGCTGCGTAATACTCCATTGTATAAATGTACCACAGCTTCTTAATCCAGTCATCTACCGATGGGCATTTCGGTTGTTTCCATATCTTGGCTATTGTGTAAAGTGCTGCAATAAACATAGGAGTGCATACAGATTTTTGAATTGGAGTTTTGGATTTCTCCGGGTAGATGCCTTAGGAGTGGAATTACTGGATCATAGGGTAGTTCCATTTTCAGATTCCTGAGATACCTCCATACTGTTTTCCACAGTGGCTGCACCAATCTGCAATCCCACCAACAGTGCACTAGTGTTCCCTTTTCTCCACATCCACGCCAGCATTTGTTGTTTGTTGATTTATTGATGATGGCCATTTTGACTGGAGTGAGGTGGTATCTCATTGTGGTTTTTATTTGCATTTCTCTGATGGTTAGTGAGGTTGAGCATTTCTTCATATGTCTTCTTGCCTTCTGTATGTCCTTTTTAGAAAAATGTCTCCTCAAGTCCTCTGCCCATTTTTTAATTGGGTTGTTTGTTTTTTTGGAGTTGAGTTGAGTAAGTTTTTTATAGATTTGTGATATTAATCCCTTATCAGATATATCAGTGGCAAATATCTTTTCCCATTCAGTAGGATCCCTTTTTGTTTTATTGATGGTTCCCCTTGATCACTTTCAACTGAACATGATCAAACTAAAGTCATGTCCTCTTCAGCATTTTGGTTCTTTTTTATTAAACACCCACTGTCCACCTACTGTGTTTCCCCGAAAATAAGACCTAGCTGTATCATCAGCTCTAATGCATCTTTTGGAGCAAAATTTATATAAAGCCTGGTATTATATTGTATTATATTATATTATACCCTGTATTGTATTATATTATATTATATTATATTATACCTTGTATTGTATTATATATTATATTGTATTATATTATATTATATTATATTATATTATATTATATTATACCCGGTCTTATATTAAAATAAGACCGTGTCTTATATTAATTTTTGTTCCAAAAAATGCATTAGAGCTGAATGTTTGACTAGGTCTTATTTTCAGGGAAACACCGTAGTTACCCAAATCAGACACCTGGGTGTTATCTTTGACTTCTCTTTCTTCTTATTCACCCCATATCCAACCATCAGTCAGAAAGTTTTCTTGATTGTACCCAGTAAGTATTTGAGTATTTCTGCTTCTTTTCATCTCCCCTACCCCTGTTAGTTCAGGATATAGTCTTTCCGTTCTGGACTACTTTTGTGAGTTCTTAAATAATCTCGATGCCACCATATTTTCTGTTGCCAATTAATTCCACCCAGCATCCAGAGAGATCTTTCTAATTTGCAGATCTGACAATGCAGCCTTCTGTTGCCTCTCCTGCTTATTGAGCTCTTGCATGGCTTCTGATTGTTCTGAAAATAAAGCTGTGGAACACTAATAAGATTCTTCACCTTCCTCTCCAATATCACCTTAACCATATCCTTCCTCTCATGACTGCTTATGTTTCATGCCTCTACCATACTGAACCCCTTCCATTTTCTCTACTGTGCCCTGCTCTTTCTTACTTCTAGAATATTGTGTGTGTTGTTCCTTCTGACAGTTATGCTCTATATCCTCTTCAGCTGGCTAACTTTAACTCACCCTTCAGATCTCAGCTTTAACATCAGTTGCCCAGGAAGCCTTCTCTGGCCCCTTCCTAAACTAGGTAAGTGGTCCTTTTATGTACTTCTGTGATGCTGTACTTCCTTTTCTATGGCACAGATCACCCTTCAGAACTTGCTTAAATGTCTTATCTGTTTTGCTGCTGCACTATAATCTCTTTGAGGGCAGTGACTAGTTCAATGTTATGTCTCCAACTCTGAGCAGAGTGCCTCGAATAGTCTAGGTGCCAATACGTGTTTATGGAATGATGCTGAATGACCATTTATGGTCTCAAACAGTAGGGTTTGGCCTGAACTCAAGAGCAAGAGCAGAGGACATGAAAAGGTCCTTGCTTCCTTAACGTCAAAGGAAGCTGAGAAAGACTAGCTTGGCTCAGGGCTAGAGGGATAGTATCAAAGTAAAACAGATTTCTGGTGAAAGGTAAAAGAAGGACAAGGTTGAGAAGAAGTGAGATCCACCAGAATATGTTCCTCGAAAGAACAGATTTTTGTTTTGCTTACTGCAGAATCCCCATGCCTAGAAGAGTGTTCAACACATATTAGGCAGTTAATAAATACTTTGTTGAGTGAATGAATGAACAAACTGTGGGTCAGTGCGCTTGGCTCCAAGAACCAAACCTGGCTGATGTAAGCAGAAAAAGGATTTATTGGAAGGATATAGAGTAGTTCACAGAATCAACACAAAGACCAGAGAATCAAGTCTAGCAAATAAACAGCAACCAAGGGCCGTCAGGCAAGAGGAAGCATGGCCAAGCTTGCATCACAGGAATGCTCTGCTGAGGACACTGCCGCTGGCACCACTGCTGCCAGACGCTGCTGTCCCTGGCACTGCCACCACTGGCCTTTAGCTACAGTGCCTAATGGACTCTAACACCACTGCCCTCCTTGCGTCAGGCAGGTCTCGCTGACCCTGTGACCTGACTTTACTTTTTCAAGATTCAAAGTCCCAGACAGAGATACCTCGACTGGCTGAACCAAGGTCAGTTGCCTGTTCGTAGTGGCCAGAACGCAGAAGAGAGTGAATATTTGTTCCCCGTCAGCAGAGGGGGCCATGCTACCACCTCTGTCAGGATTTCTCCCTAAATAAGACAGTCATTCAATGCTGGGAAGCCCGGAAAGCTCTAACTGTCCACTATGAGAGGCCTAAACAAAAAAAAATAATTCAGAACCAAGGAAGTATTTTCTCATTTAAAAGATTTTATCATAACTGCTCATTCTCAAAGATAGAATCCGTTGTCAGGTATAAAATGTAAGTCCACCCCTTACTTCCCAATCCCTATTCCACCCAAGAAATAACTCCGGGATGGACTTTAGAGCTACTACTGGGTGCTTATAATTTACATATAAAGCTTCTTGTCTCATGCTTTTCTTATTGAGGAATATTGGGGAACAGTGTGTTTTTCCAGGACCCATCAGCTCCAAGTCAAGTCATTGTTTTCAATCTAGTTGTGGAGGGCGCAGCTCACTCAGCCATGTGGGAATCGAACCGGCAACATCGGTGTTATGAGCACCGAGCTCTAACCACTGAAGCAACCGGCCGCCTGTGTCTCATACTCTTTACCTGGGAATAAAGTGGCTGCTTGGAGTCCCACGACTGTGTGGTGACTGATGTCATTTTGATGGGTGACCACATCCGGGTTCTTTGGAGGGAAGGTGCTCACTCTGCCTTTGTCCTAATTGATTTGAGTTGCTGAGGGGACAACTTCCTGGTCAGGATGCCTCATGTGGAGAGTTCTGTTCGTAAAAAACAAGAATGATCTGAAATAGTATCTTGCTGGGATTTTAAAGAAATAAAGTGCTAGAAGGGACCCATCCTCATCTGACGTCCAGGGAAGTTATTCTGGGTGTGTAGCTGTTCCTGTTCATGTGTGTTGGTCTGTAGTCCCAGGAAGCAGCTCTCAGGCACCCCACAGTGGTTGGGCAGTGCAAACACAAGGCTTTTTGATATGAGACAGTTTTCCAGAAAGAATAGAGTTGTTGCTCAAATAAGCCATTTGAATTTTACTAAAGTAGAACTAGTTGTTAAAAATCTTATTTGTAAGAAATATATTTTTAAAACATGTTTACGTTGTAAACTGAGTACTATATACTTAAGTGAGGTTGGCTAAATACATCTCAGGCTGTTACCTGGTTGACCCAAAGCGGTCACTGAGATTAGCCCCAAAATAAGGTCTTGGACTGGTATCAAGTTGGCCACTCAAGAACCTAGGAGCAGAATCTAGCACTTAATCCCAGCCTGCTTTGCTCTGTATTATCGCATGCCCAGGTTTATATCAATGAAAGATGTTGCATATGTAATTTTTGAACAGTACCACGGACATCTTCTTTGCCAAACAAGTACTTCAAAGTATTTCTACACAGAAGGAAGCAGATCCAATAAGATTAAGATGTGACATCCAGGATTCCCATCCAAAACCTTTAGGTCTGAAATCAATGCCATAATCGTACCTAAACTGGAAGCAGTTTTGTTTTATACTCATTAAATGGGATACATTTTAGGTCTTTTTGATAGAATGTAATGAACAGATATGGATTGAAATTTTAAAATGTGAATTAATTGAGACAATTCCATTTTGGAATCACAGCCAAAAGAAGTCAGCTGTGATTCAACTGAAAATATATGGACATTTTGAGTGTTGTTAATAGACAAGGGACTTCGGTAAAAATATTATTTTATCGCATGTAATTGTAGCAAAGTTATAATGAATATGACAGAAAGCCATAAATTTTGTTTATACAAAGAAGCATTGTTGGCTCTTTAAAAGAAGGTACCAGTTAAAGTGGCAACATTTAAAATTAAGAGATGAAAGCAATAAACTTTGATATTTTAACTTGAATTTAATTTGCTCTTGTCTTGGTGTCTTAGTTATACAAACAATTCTCAGTAGGCTAGGGATGTTGGAAAACCCAGTATCATCTGAATCTATTAAAATAACATCTTTGTTATGTGTGAGCAGGAAGTGAACAATTCTGTTATGTCTCCAAGGAGAGGCTAGACCATGACGGGCATGAAAGGGTCAGCGGTGGCCCAAGAAAAAGAGTGAGAGGCGTCAGCAGCAGAAAGAGGAAGCTGAGTTGTGGTGGCTGCAGTGAGGCGAAGTGGGAGCTGTAGCAGAAGTGGCAGAGATCAGTGGTGTCTGGAGAGGGCGTGTCAGCCTGGAAGCCATGGCAAGGCTGAGGCTAGTTGTCTTGTCAGCCCACAGGCCATGAGCCAGGTGCTCTACTGAACTTTACAGAATTTCAGTAGAGCCATAGGGTTCTACGTGGAAATAAAAATACATGTCCACATAAGTCTTTTGTACACCAATACTCCTAGCAGCTTTAACATAATAGCCTAAAATGGAAAACAGCCCAGAAACTGAAAACAACCTAGATATTCATCAACAGGTAGCAAGTAGCATGCTGCTGACCAATAAAAAAGATGCACATAGCAGTATGGAAAAATTTCAGAATCATTATGCAGAATGAAACAACCCACTCCCCCTCCAATAAAAAGAGGACATGTTATTTAATTACATTTATAGAAAACTCTAGAAAATTCAAACTAATCTATAATGAAGAAAACAGACCAGTGGTCACTTGGTGATGGGGAGAGGGACAGAGGGATTGCAAAGTGGCAAAAGAACTTTAGAGGTGATGGAAATTTTTGGTGAATTGCATAGGTTTTATAGATATGTTCACATGTCAAAACACATCCAATTGTACGCTTTAAATATATAAAAACTGTCAAATAAAAAAACCTCCAAAAAAAAAGAACAGGGCCTGTTAGACAGTAAATGCTCAATAAATGTTAGTTAATAATAATAGTAACAATAATATGAGGTAAGCACTATTATTATCTCTGTTTCACAGATGAGGAAATTGAAGCCCAGAGAGGTTAAGTAACAGACTCAAGGTCAACAGCCAGAATGGCTAGAATGCAATCTAACTCTGGGATCTGAACCTTACAGTAGGAAGAAGGGTGCGAAGACAGAGCTAGAAGAAGGAGCAGACCCAGAAAGATTATAAGAGGAAACGTTCTAGAGAAGCAGCAAGGGCAAAGAGAGAACAATGGGCATGAGAAGAGCTTCTCCTGAGAACATTTTGTGGCCACTCTTTATTAAGTAGAGGAACTTGCCTTTTCTCTTTCAGTTTTTAATTCACATATCATAAAATTCACTTATTTAAAGTGTATAATTCAGGGTTTTTTAGTATATTCACAGGGTTGTGCTACCTTCACCACAATCTAATTGAACAACCTTTTTGGCACCTCAAAAAGAAACACTGTACCGATAGCTGTCACTCTCTATGCTCCCCTCCTTCCCAACCCTTTTCCCTGCTCAACCCCCCCAGCCCTATAAACCCACAACTCTTCTTTCTGTCTCTATAGATTTTCCTCTTTTGAACATTTCATATAGATGGAGTCATACAACATATAGCCTTTTGTGTCTGGCATCTTTCACTTATGTTTTCAAGGTTCATCTGTGTTATCACACATATCAGTACTTCATTCCTTTTTATGGCTGAATAATAATCCATTATATGGATATATCACATTTTGTTTATCCAGTCGTCAGTTGATGGACATTAAGGTTGTTTGTTTCCACTTTTTGGCTATTACGAATGATACTGCTATTCTCAATCACTTTTCTTTAAACAACTGATGGTTATTTTGATAGGTAAAGAGAGAGGCAGGTATTAATCACAGGCACAAATACCATCCAAGCAGAAGGCTCTCTATTTCCAGGTCTTCTGGTTTATCTTGAATTTAACAAGATTATGTGGGGACTCTTGAAATAGTTTCCTCTGTGGCAAAGAGGTTAGGCTATGGGTAACAAGAATGGTGTTTCCTAATACTGGTGTTTAGGGAAATTATTTGCAAAAGAACTGATAACATTAATTGAGCCCTTCCTCTCTGCTTGGCACTTCCTATGAGGTTGGCATGTATTTACCAATATAAGTTTTACACTCATCTCTGTGCTAAGAATGTTTATTATCCTCACTATAGAAGAGGCTGGTGAAGTCCAGAGAGGCTGTACGAAGCACCCTGCTGATGCTTGGCTCTATCTCTGACCTACCTCTGCATTTTCTGGTAGCTGCGGGCAGTTGGCTTCTCATTGTAACCACCTCGAGCCTCTTGCCCAACGATTTAACTCTGCCCTTTCAGCATGAAAGCAGCCATAGCTGACACTAAAAGAATGAGCCAGGCTGTGTGCCAATAAAACTTTATTTACAAAAAGAGGCAGTGGGTCAGATTTGACTTGCTGGCTGCTGACCCCTATTCTCCATGACTCCTCAGAAGATTTCCCCAGTTGAACCCCAGTGGCCCCTACAGTTACCCATTCATTGCCACACCGTCCGTGGCTTTTCTTTCTTTCCTGTGTATCATGGGCACATCCTCATTTGTGCTTCCTGAGAGCTCTAATCAGGCAAACTTCCTGCCCAAAATTCCTTTTCTTGGGGCCTGTTTTGGGGGGAACCAAATTGAGAGGCCAGGACAACGCTATTTAATACAATATTATGATAGGCTGATGGTGTGAAGGGGTCACAGGCTCTGCTGTGAATCTGAGTCGCTGTTCTGCTCCTCAGTGGCCCTGGGCAAATGATTTCACCTCTTTGTGCCTTATTTTCTTTATCTGTAAAATGGGTATTATCACATAACCTACCACAAAGTTTTATAAGCATTTTATATTAATCTTTGTAAAAGAGTAAAATGCCTAATACAGTGTGCACAGATATTATAAAACAGAGACTTTTGCCGGAAAACTTCATAATATATTGATGAACTTTTGTTATTTATCACAGTGAGAAATATAAATAGCTGACCAATGCTATGCGCTTTCCCCCAGTTTGGGCCTTGATTTGGAAATCTGATGTCTTTCCTTTTTAAATAGCACGAAGCACAAAGAGTTTTTATCTTTTAGAGTCATATACTGAAATATTTATGGATGAAATAATACATTGAAGATCGTCTTTAACATAATCTGCGGGAGAGAAGTAGGTTTGGATATAAATAAAACAAGGTTGGTCCTGAGTTCACAGTTGTTGAAGTTGGGTGATGGGACCTGGGGATTCATTGTACTCATGCTATTTTCTCTACATTCGTATTTGTTTGACATTTTTCATAATTTTAAGTTTGAAAAAAAAATAGTTTCAAAATTTATAAATAAAACCTTGGTGTTAGAAGTACTGCATTATAGGAAGGAAGGGAAAAACTATCTCCAGTAGTCTCCACGGGACCACTTGATCTCAATTCCTTAGTAGATCAAGAGTACAGACTCTTTTTTTTTAATGATTCTAGAGTAAACCTAAGTCCTTCTACAAGATTTCTCTTCTGTGGTCAGCACTGGGGGAAGCGGCCACCTGACACTCAGCTAGAGAAGACAAGATTTGCTGACACTCAGCAACATGGGAAAGTGGACCTTATGGTCATAAATTCGCAAACTTCAAGAAGAGTATTTGAAAGGGATGGTCAAAACAAACATTTGAAAGCGATCCGACTATCTGTTCAGGAAAACACTTGAGATCTATAAAGCAGTTATAGTATTTGTCCAGGAGAATAAAACACTGAAGATCTAGAAAGAGGTCACAGTGTTTGCTGAGTAGAGCAAGTCATTAAGGGTTTTAGCTTTCAGAATATTTCCATGAAGTTCAGTTGATAATGGACATGAACTCCACAATACCCATCACGCTGTGAGTACAAATCTATAATTTAGTACCTAAGAGTCCTCAGGCGATGGATAAGTCGTTCCCTGGATTTGCTCATCATTTCCCCGGGTTACTCATCACTACTGTAAGAGAACTTTGAAGGAGGGGCAGGAGAAGATGAAGGTCTGTCTGAAAGCAGCAGTGAGCTACCAGGGTTGGCAAGGCCAAGACTGTCACAAAGCCTGTGGTCCACTGGCTTCCAGTTCACACCAGTAACCCTGAGATTATTTATGCTGCATCTTCACGCTGTTCTTTGAGATTTCTCTTGTGGCAGTCACTGAATCAGCTGTGAATGTCCCAGGGTAGTTTTAGATTTTTACTTTTATAGTAAGTGACTCAACGTTCTGTTGCGCTTGAGGGGGAGGCTGATATTCTTGTGCAAAGTCATTGGTAGGATTTGAATTAAAACCTCCATCTCTGGAGCCCTGGGTTTTCAGTTTTCCCTAAGGTCCTTGTTGTTCACACAGATTTTGTGATGGTTTTGAGTTGATTGGGGCTGCAGATAACTTGTGCTGATTTACAGTGGAAATCAAAGCAAATCAACACATGTGGTTGATGATTGGCAATCATCATCACGTGCTGATTGATGCACAAGTCCTGTGACAGCTTCAGGTCAGCCACACAAGTCTCCTCCATTCCTCTCCCACTTTGGCACTCAGACATATCTTGAATTCAAATGGAGTATCTGATGCCTTTTCTGGCAAGGTTGGACTGAAGAGTATAAATGCTATATTTTCGAATAATATTAAAAAGATACATGTGAATACAGGGTGGTATGAAAAGCATGTTGTTAATGAAATAGTATCAGGTAGGAATTTCTTGGACAGATGAGAGGGATGGTGTTTTTAATCTGGGAGTGATCATAAATAGTTCTTCTGAACTCAGTTTTAATTTGATACATGTTAATATTGGACTTTATAAAAAAGGTGTCAAAATGTCATGTGCCATTAAGGCTGAATCAAGGAGAGGCACGTGCATGTCATTCCTGGCAATTGAATGCTGTTTATATAGTTTTCCAGTCCCCCATCACTGAAACAGAACACAGCCAGTTCCATAACATAATGTACACAACCTACGAGGGAATTCCAAAATTTTGAAATTAAATTCGAGGTCTTTCAAAATCATTTTGCCTATCAAGTGTATTACTGTAATTGTGTAGTAACAATTTGAATAAAAGACTGTAGAGAAACATATTTGGAAGAAAGTGCAAATAAGGTAAATGAGTGCAAAAAATGACCAACGCTGATGTGTAGAATAGTGGTAGAATCTACAGAAGCTCCTTCAAGGAGGGGATGAATGTGAGCCAAGCCCAGGAGGCTGTTTGTATATATTAAGACGTTTGGATGGTTAGTGTGGTTAGCTTGGTATGTGGGAAGGGACAGTAGCCAGTAGGGACGAGTTTAGCTAAAACCAGTAGAATGCCCAATTTATAGTAGCTTATATCCTCATTCCTCAAAATACGGTCCTTAGACAGCAACATAACCTGGGAGCCTGTCATTAATGTAGATTCTGGGGCTCTATCTCAGACCTGCTGAATCAGAATTTTCATTTTAATGAGATTTCCAAGTGATTCATAGGCACATTAAATATATTTTAATAGCTCACTTAATAAGCATTGGGACGTAAACAGTTTCAGAATAGCTGGCTCTACATCATTAACATCAGAGTCTTTTATCTCAGGATTTAGAAGTAAGCAATTCCAGAGTGGCTGGATCTCTATCATCAGTAACACAGGCTTCCATCTCATTACACTCTGCCATCCGTAGCATATTGATTTTGGCCTTTTGGTTTGTGACCTCATGGTTCCAAGATGGCTGCTGTAGCTCCTGAACAAGTGAGTTCCAAGCAGGAAGGATGGGGCATACTCTTCTAATATCTCATTGGCTAGAGCTGGGTCACATGTTGACTTGTAGACTAATCACTTGGAAAGAGAAATGATACAAACATGACTAATTTATACCATTCATTCATTTAGTAAAAGACGAAAAAAAAGATTTCCTACTGGGTGCCAACTCATGAGCATCCTTTAAGGCTAAAACCTGAGATCAAAGGTCTGTGTTCATTAATTAGGATTTGTTAGCAGAAGAATGGGAGTAATTGTTATTAGGTAGAAATTGTTGTCCGCCACAGGTAGGTGAGGCCAGATTTGAAGGAGACTTGGAAGCCACACCAGGACTGCACTGGATCCAGTTGTCATTGGAGAATCAAGATAGTGACCTAATCAGATCTGTGTTTTGAGGAGTCAAGCTAGCCTGTGGAGGATGGACTGCGGCCAGTAAGGAGATGTATGCGGTCGTCCAAGTGAGAGTTGATGAGGGCT
>NC_138047.1:84801258-84821258 GCF_964194185.1 Rhinolophus hipposideros | reverse complement strand
TCCCAGTGCACATAAAAGTTATGTTTACACTATAATGTAATCTATGAAGTATGCAATAGCATCATGTCTGGAAAACAATGTACATATCTTAGTTAAAAAAACTACTCTATTGCTAAAACTGGCTAAGCATTTTCTGAACCTTAAGTGACTCTTAATCTTTTTGCTGGTGGCATGTCTTACCTTCCATTTGTAAGGATAATATATAAAAACGGGGAGAGATACACCCAACACAGGATGGTGGCTACCTCTGGGGTTGGAGGGAAAACTCTAAAGTAACATTTTACTTCTTTTAAAAAAATGCATATATGTACATATGTGCAAAATATTTAAAATAGTTAAAACTGGATCGTAGATACATGGGTAGCTGTCCTATTATTCTATTTAATTTTTTTGAAATATTTTATGATTAAAATCAACCTTAGAAAACAAGAATGCTCCATTTAATAAAAAGTGCAGTGTCAGATTCCACTCCTTTGTAGATTAAGGATAATTTCACTCCTCTTTTACCACGTAGTGGCTAATTTTTACTTGGCTTTCGTGTGCGTCCTTAAGCCTCACTTCTGCCATCTAATAGGGTCCGCAGTGTTGGGTTAAAGGCCTTCTCTGTTTGCATTGAGAGCACCCGCTCCTCTCCTTTTGACATCACTGCTCACCAGGTCATGCAGTTTCCTGTTTACTTGCTATATGTGCCCACCGGACCCTGTGTTGTTCCTCTAGGGGCAGGTGGCACATTTACTCTAGCACCCCCAGGGACTGGTGTGCGGTTGTGGGCCACAAATATTTATTAAGTGACTACATGAATTAACGGATACTTCAGTGGCTTAAGTTCACTGCTACACACACAGTGGGCCAGAGTTGGACACCTGAAGTCACCAACTCCATATACTGTATATCAACTATGAATTCAAACTATGAAGCGACATTTCTTGTCCCAGGGGGGCTTTGTGCCCTTTCTTGGACTCTGCCACCTGTGGCCTTTGCACTACAATGTCACAGTTGGAGAGGGGGAAACCTAATCCCATTCATGAGGACTCTGCCCTCAGGATCTAATCACCTCCCAAAGGCCCCACCGCCTAATACCATCACTTTGGGGATTAGGTTTCAATATATGAATTTCGGGGAACACAAACATTTAATCTATAACATTCCATTCCTGGTCCTCCAGAATTCATGTGTTTCTCACATGCAGAATACACTTATCAGATCCCAACAGCTCCCCAAATCTTCACTTATTCCAGCAGCAACTCAAAAGTCTGAAGTCCAAAGTCTTATCTAAATATCATCTAAATTAGTTACGGATGAGACTCTAGATGTGATTTATCCTGAGACAAATTTCTCTCCAGCTCTGAACCTATGAAACCAAACAAGATGTGTGCTTCCAAAATACAATTGTGGGATGGTCATAGGATAGACATTTCTATCCCCCCTCAAAAAACAAACAATAAGGCAAACTCCATGAGATCTTAAGGCTTGAGATTATCTTCTTTGGCTTGATTCTCTCCCCTGCAGACCCTCTAGGGCAGGGGTCTTACCTTGTGGACACACTGGGACAGAGGTCCTGCTCCCACAGTTTTGCAGCGCAGGCGTTGGCTCCCCAAGGCTTTGGGGTTGTTGCGGGGATGAATGAGATAATATATGAAAATACCTGGTGTGCAGTGAGTGCTCAGTGGATATTGTTTCCTTCCTTCCTGACCTTGGATTTCTGAGGCAGGAGGCACATGACTGCTGCCAGGGAGCTACAGGCATTCATTCTTGCCATCTCCCTGGAGGCAAGGAACCAATTCTAGTTTTCTGGAAACCTTCCAGGAGTTTCAGTGTCCTTGTGACATTATGACCTTGAAGTTGGTGAGCAGGTACGTTTAATTCCACCTTGACCCTGAGCTAAGGCTGCCAGGCATGAACCCATCATGCGCATTTCACAGTGCTCCTAAGGGAAGCTTGGAAGGGACCTGGAAGTTCAGGAGTCTAACCCCCAAAATGTACAAGATGGACGTGCACCCAGAGATGCCACATGAGCTCTCTGAGATCACATAGACGGTCATGGGCAGGTATACACTGGCAGTTTACCTGGATGCCCAGCCCCATGTTCCTCCTGGACCGCCTCTGAGGATGTGCTGCCTCCACAGAGAGGAAGACCCCAAAGGGCTGCGTGAAACTAAATCGGATCACTTTCCATGAATCCTGACCCTCCTTGTAGCACTGATTTATTTTCACCTGTCCCAGAGCATAACCTCTGTCATGCTTGAAATATTCCAGGTGAGGAGAGCAGTGTCTCAGACCTCCCCACTTGTAAGCACTTGAGAAATCGGAGGATAGTCCAACGCAAAGGGAAAGGAGAAGCCATTTCCTTCTTGTATCTTCTCAGCCCTTTCTCCCGTCAAAGCCAACAGTTGATTCCATATATGTACCTTCTCTAGCTGTGTATGGAAACCAGAATGTAGGTGATGGTTTATTTTATAACCTATGTATCCCTTTGCTAAGAAGTGAACCTAGAGAGAGTTTTTAAAGGGGCATTTACCTCTAGGAACATGGCACTTGGGACTTAGCTTCTAGAAACTGTGCTTGTTCTGTGTACCTGAAATCTATGTTGAGCATAACCAGGCACACTCCTACTGGAGAAATGCAAGTGTACACGGCATGGTAGACTTGTTGTAGGAATCTCAAGCTACAGTGAGGAAACAGGTACAAATTGCTTTGTGTGGCTACAAAGGTGCGTGGCTCTGTACCAGGCACAAGTAGCTGACTTGGAAGAGTCACCATTCTGTTTTCTAGGTGCTTGCTGTGAGGTTCTGATTCAACATACTGACGCACACAAATTAAAGCCTTTAAAAAGGGTGAGAACATTGACAGAGAGTTTCAAACCTGAGAATTTTTTTAAGAGCAGTTTTAGGTTCATGGCAAAATTGAGCAGAAGATGCCAAGATTTCAAACCAAACTGGTGCCCTCGCACAAACTAGCCTCTCCCATTATCAACATCCCTCGCCGGAGTATAACACATTGTTACAATTGATTGAACCTACATTGGCACGTCATTATCACCCAAAGTCCCTAGTTTACACTAGGTTCACTCTAGGGGTTGTACATTCTGTGGGTTTCCACAATTTGTAGAGTGACATGTATCCATCATCATAGTAGCATAGAAGGTATTTTCACTTCCCTAAAAATCCTCTGTGCTCTGTCAATTCATCCTTCCTCTCCCACCCCCAACTACTGATCTTTTACTGTCTCCATAGTTTTGTCTTTTCCAGAAGTCATATAATTAGTATCATACATGTACTGCATTTTATTTATACATTCATCTATTAAAGGACACCTTGGTTGCTTCCAAGTTTTTGGTAATTACAAATAAAACTGTTATAAACATCTGTGTACAGGATTTTGTGTGGACGTAAATTTTTATTTCCTCTGGGCAAATACCAAGTCAAGTTTGCTGGACTGAAACTGGACGATTTTAAAGAACTAAATGAAGGTGAACAAACCGAAATTGTTTTAGAAATGGGAAGTAATTCTAATCAAAGGTGAAACTAAACTACCTTTTTTTTTTAAAAAGGAAATTATGATTTGCTATAGAAGATAGTGGAAAAGGAAGTTTAGTCTGATTTTCATTCCCTAATAGATTTCACCAGGAGATAGGAACTGATATTTTTCAGTCTAATTTTTAAGGAGAAACATAACTTTCAGTTTAGAAAAAAAATTATTTTTTGGTGAAATTAGTGCTATGCAAAGTGGTGTTTTCAATGTTTCCGTTATAAATTATAATTAAAATGTCTGAGTTTAAAGTTGAGCATCTATGTTTAGTTATAACACAGGGTGAGAATATCAAAATGTTTGACTCTAAATTTTCACTGTGTTTTCTTTTATGAGCTCATTGCCGCAGGGTTTTTCCATGAATTTGAAACATGTGTGTGCAGTACTTTGGAAAGAAGATTATTTGCTTAAACTTTATAAGCTGAGCTAAAAATAGAAAATCACTGTTTCTATTTTTGGAATGTCTTGCCAGCTAAAAAGTGAACACGATTACTGTATATATTAAGCAAAAATATTGAGAACAGATATTTAAACAGAAAAACATTTAGCTGGTTTAGAAATGTCACGAGCATTTTAATGAAGAGATAAATTTGTGTCAAAACGTAAATTTGGTTTAACAAGACTGATGAGTGCAGAGAGAAAAAAGGCATCCTGAAACTGGTGGGAACTTCATTCTTTAGGCTGGTTGTTACTGTCTGGTCCCCTCTGGAGTTACAAGTTCAATGGCTCTGCTTTTTATGCTGCAGAGTCTTAGTGTTTCTTGTTGGGTTGCAGCCAGCTTTTAATTTTACAATGCTTTTGGATAAATGTAGTGAAGGGGGCTGGAGCCACTACAAATATTTTTATTAAATCTGCTTACTGTTATTCTGGCTTACAAGAAACTACAACGAGACACACAATCAAAACATAAAATTAGAGACCTTAATTTAAACATTGACATGGCTCTAGCAAAGCGCAATGTTCTTTAGCTATCACCTAGAGATAGCTATTGCAGTCTATCTCCAAAGACGCTTTCACCAAATTCGTCCTACAACTTTCCCCCTGTACTTTCTTTAGCTCATTCGCCAGTTTGTTCAGCACTTTTGCTCTGAAACCGGTCTTCACTCCGTCTTGTCACTGAGAAATGCCGTTTTTGAACGTAGCCTGATTTAAAATGTGAGTGCGGGTGTGCTTGAGAGAAAGAGATGACGACAGTATTGTGGTGAAGAGAGAAGCGGGAGTAGTGGCTGAGTAGAGAGCGTGAGTGAACAGCAGCAATTGCTTAGGGAGGAATTTCTGAACTGTCTGAGAATATGAGGGCTAGAAATGCTTGTGCGCTTCAAGTCCCTGCCCAGCTAGAATGATAGGAATTTACCAGAGACACTTGGAGGATTCACAGTGAAACTTATAAAGGAACAAATGGAGCATAGTCATGCTGGTAGACATAGCAACTCATAAAAAGGGAGAGGAAAATATTGAGAGACCTCCAGGGTGGCCACCCAGCCTGGAATTAGTTTTGGCTGACATTCATTCTCTTTGATCTCAACTGTGTGTCCTGTCTATAAATCCAGCCAAGATCTTGAGACTTCCAGCCCATCATTTCTGTATTATTTCTACGTTAATAATGTACCATGGTGTATTAGTTAGGGGTCTCTAGAGAAACAGAACCAATAGGATCTATTTATCTTCCTATCTATCTATCATCTATCTATCTACCAACCTACCTACCTATCTGTCTACCTACCTACCTACCTATCATTTATCTATCTGCCTATTTACTTACTTACGGATAGATAAATATAGATATAGATATGTAAGAGGAAATTTGTTATAGGAATTGGCTCCTGCTCTTATGGAGACCGAAAAGTCCCACGGTTTGCCATTCTCAAGCTGGAGAACTAGGAAAACTGGTGGTGTAACTCAGTACAAGTCCAAAGGCCTGAGAATTTAGGATCCGATGGTGTAAATCCTGGTCTGAGTCCGAAAGCCCCAGAACCGAGGGTTGCTGTCCACGGACAGGAAAAACTGGATATCTCAGCTTCAGCAGAGCGTAAATTTGCCCTTCTGTCACCTTTTTGTTCTATTCAGGCCCTTAAAGGATTGGATGATGCCCACTTTCGTTGGTGAGGGTGATCTTTTTACTCAGTCTACTGATTCAAGTGCGAATGTCTTTCAAAGACACCCTCACTGACATTCCCCTAAATAACGTTTCCCAGCTATCAGGGCACACCTTAGCACAGTCCAGTCAACACACAAAATTAACCATCGCACATACCCGTCATTAACCAATGGTAATCACTGCTACTACTATTACTACTACTACAGCTAACATTTCCTGAGCTCCTACTATATGAGTGCTTTATATGCATCTCATTTAATCCTGAAACTAGCCCTTTAAAATGTGGGTTCATTATTGCAAAGCCTCAGGGAATTAATTTACCTAAAGTCATTCAACCATCATCACATAGAGGAATGATTTTTTGAATTGAGATATAATTCACATACCATGAAATTTGGATTTTTAGTACATTCACATCACCGCTATCTAATCCCAGAATTATTTCATCACCCCAGAAAGAAACCTGTACTCGTTAGCAATAACTCCTCATCCCCCCCCAACCCCCCCACGTCCCTGGTAACCACCAGTCTACTTCCTGTCTCTGTGGATCTGCTTGTTCTGGATATTTCTTACAAATGGAATCATACAATATCTAGTCTCTTGTGTCTGGCTTCTTTCACTTAGTGTAATGTTTTTAAGGTCCGTTTACGTTGTAGCATGCATGAGTACTTCATTACTTTTTATGACCAAATAATATTCTGTCGTGTGGGTACACTACATTTTGTTCATCCATTTATCAGTTGATGGACATTTGGGTTGTTTCCACTTTTTAGCCATTATAAATAATGCTATGTGAACACTCGTGCATGTTTTTCATGGACGTATGTTTTCAATTTATACAGAAGGATTTTATTCATGATTTTTCTGAGCTTAGTAGTATCCTTAACAAATATTTTTTCTGGAAATAAACTTTTATGCTGGTGAGGGATGATTTTGCACCGTCAAACTATGATTTACTAAAATTCTTTCTCGCCAATGTGAACTCTGATTTCTGTCCTACATGTCCTAGTAGTAGGACTCGAGTTCAGGAGATGAACACCAATCCTCTAAGCCCAATTCTCCGGCTGGTCCTCCTTCCTGGAAAGCCCATTCTCTTCTCGCCATCTGTGAAAGTCCTGACCAACCAGTAAGGCTGGTTTTTCCTTTGCAACCTGATATTACCTTTCATGCCTCTAGGAACTCCATGGAGCTTCTCCTGGGCAGTCCAGTGTCACTTTTTTACTCTTTTCCCTGCCTGAACTTCCCTGCTTCTACTCTCTCTGCCTTTTGAGGTCAGGCTTCAGGTCTGATCACTTTTGCTGTTTCTTGTAAGGACAAGTGTTGCTTTATACAATAGGTACTCATGAATATTCATGAACTCAATAAACTATTGATTAGTTGCTGTGATATTGTGATTTATAATAAGAAATACATATTTGGTCTTTGTCCTTCCCCTTCCTAAATCTCTTGGAATTTCCTGTGAAGAGAATGAAAAAGGTGTCTTTTGTTATGTTAATAAGTCGACTTTTGGTTAAGCCCCTAAGTCATCAAAGGATGGAGGTTGGTTGCCAGAGGAACCAACCACGTGATTAAAGGGTTGAAATTTTCAGTCCCACCCACTAACCTCTGGGGAAGGGAGAGAGACTGGAGATTAAGTTAAATCACTAGTTGCCAATGATCTAATCAGTCATGCCTATGTAATGGAATCTCCATAAAAACCCAAACGATGGGGTTCAGAGATCTTCCAGGTTGGTGAACTGTATAGGTGTAGGGAAAGTGCTGCTCCCAGAGAGCGTGGGGGCTCTGTCACTTTCCCCATACCTTGCCCTATGTGTCTCTTCCATCTGGCTGGACTGAGTTATAGCCTTTTATAATAAACGTGTAAACTCATAAGTAAAATGTTTCTCTGAATTCTGTGAACTGTTCTAGCAAATTATTTGAATCCAAGAAGGGGGTTGTGAGAACCTGTGACCTATAGCCAGTCAGTCACAAGCACAGGTGACAACCTGCACTTGCAGCTGGCATCTGAAGTGGGGAAAGAGGGCAGTCTTGCAGGATTGAGCCCTTAATCTATGGGATCTAAGGGTATCTCTAGGGAGATAGTGTCAGAATTGAGTTGAAATGTAGGACTCCCTGGCTGGTGTCAGAGAAGTGCTGGGTGGTATGGAAAGACACCCATTGTAGTTGGTGTTGGAACTGTGCTTGCCAAGTGGTTCTGATTCACTTGAAACCAAGTTGAGTTTCCTTGTTGTTGGTATTACAATGGCTCTATTTTTAGTGTCTTGTGGGGAAGTGGGGGGGAACATGTTGGTAGGGTGAGGTAGGGTGAGGTCATGCTTTTGCGTTTTCTCACCTCCCCACCCCACATTTGAGTTGGAGAGCAGCCGGTCTGGAATCCCTCCTGAACTCTCTGGAGATTTTGCTGTACTTGCTTCTTGCTCCTCCTTAACGGAAGAAATTGGCAGATGAGTAGGGCAGGAGTGTCAGGGTTTCTTTGGGGGCTTAGGGTCAGGCTTAATAGGGGAGCAGTTCTTCCAGTTCCTGGCCCCTCTCCCCTTTTTCATGTCCTCCCTTAATGTCTCAGGAAAACTGAGATTGTGAGAGATTAAACCATCCTTTTCAAGTTACTTAGAAGGACAGCAGTCTTAGATTTTCTGTAGATCCTATTTATTTAGATCTCTGCAGTCCTATCTGGATAGTTTATTGCTCTCACAGAGCAAATATATATATATATATATATATATATATATATTATATATATTTTTTAAACATATATATATATATATACACACATATATATATTTTAAACATATACTAAATATATATTAAGTCAGGGATCTAGAACTATGGAAGTGGTTGTCAATCCTAGATGACAATCAGAATCACCTTAGGGGAAAACTACTTACACACACACACACACACACACACACACACACACACACCCCTCCAAGCTTAAATAAAACTTCTAGAGGTCAACACCAATGTTAACCTCTCTGACTGAATTAATTTTGTGGCTGAATTAATTTTGCTTGGAGTTGTAATAACTGAGCATGCCTTCTCCAAAATGCCACAGTTCACGGATTCCTTATTGTTTCATACCTGGCCCTCTTCACATATTTCTGTGACCTGCCTGCCCTTTAAGATCTCTGAGAATTTGATGCTGCCCCAGATCAGCCAAATCTTCTGTCCCCCCATCCGCTCCCCCACTTCCCCTTCTCACTCCTACTGGCATCATAGGTAACTCTAATAGACAATCAAGGCTGGGAACCATCAGCATCTTTGAGCAATGACTATTCTGTTTGTAGCAGTTCTCAGTTCAGGCTGTAAGAGAATTACTGGGAGCTGTTAAAAATGACCGATGCCTGGTCTACATATAGTTCTTCCTTGGGGGAATATAAAGTTTCTTGTGGGAAGGATATATTTTTCAGATGGAGTGTGGTGTTTTAAGGAAAATTGTTTTATTTGATCAGAGTGTCTGATGTTAATAGTTTCCCTTTAACAAAATACCAGATTATAACAGTTTCTTTGTGCAGTGTGACTGGCAAGCTATGTTGGCAATGAATTAATATGACCTTTCACGTACATTTCTTAAAATATTTGGGGTTGGAGCTCCACACATTACTGTCCATCAAGTCTACACTGTGGAAAGGCCTTTAGATTCATATGAAATGAGTGATTCTGCCCAGATATGACCAAGGAGACCTGGAGTAGAGAGAGACATCTGTGAGTCTAAAAGATACGTAAGCTTTAGACAAGTTCAAACCAGGATCTGCACGAGCCTCCACCATGATATGGAGACTTGGATTCAGATTTAAACAAGTGAAGCCTTGAGGTCTCTATTTCACCTGCCTGCACACTCTCCCGTTTCAATTTACATTCAATGTTACATTCAGGATTTGGTCTGACTTTAATTTTTTTTTTTTTTTGCAAGAAGTACAATTTTTATTCTCCTCTACCTCCTGCCCAAGTAGTAGAAAATTTACCACAGTCTAGAGGTTAATTCAGGTTTCTTTAGTCAATTTTGGGTTCCCCCTCATTCTCTCTCCAGTGTTGCTTCTAAGTTCTGGGCATTCTCTTAGAGCTCAGTCTGGGGATTGTAGTGATGGAGTACGACAATGTTTGTCACCAGTCCCGTTTGTCCCGCCTGGCTCTCAGCTGCCCATCCACTCCCATCAAAACCATGTTGTCTAGGAACTCCCCACATTTCTAGCTGAGCTAGTTCACAGCATTGCAAGGGCATAGAACAATTTTAGCTGCTTGCTCAGGGGGCTGTTTGTCAGTAATTTATTATTATTATTTTATTACTATTAGTAGACTAATGTCAACGAGTCTCACATACTAATGCATTCTCAAACTTTAATATGCATACTAGCTACCTGGACTCATGGTGAAATGAAGGTTCTGACTTGGTAGGTCTGGATTAGGGCAGGGCTTGAATTTCTAACAAATTGCCTGGTGACACTGAGGCTGTTGGTCCATGGACCACACTTTGAGGAGCAAGGTTATAGAGGCCAGAAGAGCTCTGACTTTAATGGAGCTCTCAGCTTCCATCTCTCCCACTTGCTTGGAGCAGTGATGTGATAGAGGAAAAAATTTGGTTCAATGGCTATAAATGCACTCCCCTTATCCACCTCTTAATATCTTTAGGGAACATCTCTGCTTAAGAGAATTAAAGAATAGCACTTCCCTAAGATGCTTCTAAGGCCCTTTTCAATTATCCAGGTAGGCTCTGTGAGAATGGTATCACGCTTGACTTTCCCCATGCCTTTATTGTTTATCTCATTCTCTTGCACCCTCCATGGAAGTAGAAAAAAAGAGATAATACTCCGTCCGTCCCCCTTGGTCCTCTTGGTACTTGTGCCCTTGTTGTAATTCCCTTAAGTGTTGAACTAGACTTATTTCCTCACTTTTAGTTAACAGATTACAACAGAACTCTTGGGATGTCACTTCTGAGATTAGTTTTGTAGAAGGACTGACTTCCTTCTTGAACATGTGCTCTTTCTGGGGTCACTTGTACTGGGGGATGCAAGCTGCCATTTTGTGAGCAGCCCTATGGAGAGGACCACATGATGCAAGAAACTGAGGCCCTGAGACCAACAGCCTGCAAGAAGTGAATCCTGAGAACTATGTGAGTGAATTTGAAAGAGGATACTTTAGTCCTAGCCCAGTCTTGAGATGACCGCAGCCCTAGCTAACAGCTGGAGTGCAACCTCAAGAGAGACCTTAGCCAGAGGCACCCTGCTAAATGTTCCTAGATTTCTGACCCACAGAAACAGTTGGTTTAAGCCTCTCAGATTTTGGGTAATTTGTTATGCAGCAATAGATAACTAATATACCCACCTAACTCAAATGCCAGGCATTGGGGAACATCATTAAAATCCCTTACTAACCCATCATGAAGATAATGTTCAATTACCTTGACAAAGGAAAGAGAAGCAAAATTCTTGTGCTGCGGTGGCTATTTGGCCTGAGGAACTCAGTGAGTGGCTCAGAATGATTTACACATTGGCTACTAGACCTTCGGCCTTTTTTTTTTTTCCAACGTGTAGCTGGGGTGCCTGAGTTTAAAACTCAGCTTAACCTTTGTAGCTATAAACTGACTACACTTGTCTTATCACCTTGCCTTGGGAGAAGAAAACTGGTGAAATCAACATTTCTCATGTTGCTAAAACCTCTGGGCTGGCAGGAGCTGAAGGTTCTTTTCCTCCGCCCCCTTTCTAGTCTCAATAACTGGGTGTTCTGACTCAGAGAAAACTACCTTCGATTATATAAAGGTATTAGGGGCTGGGGAAACACTAGTCCTTTTGTTACCAGCCATCTCGAGAGTTTAGGGGTGGGGGTCACCCCCGGAAAGTTGGAGAGGCTTTGTGTGCGCTCCAACTCAGAGAAAGGAATTTCTCGTTTTCCGAAGGTTGTGCGAAACGGATTCCGCTCCTTCCCCCCGCCCCCCTCCGCGAGTTCTAGAAAGCCACGTCCCCAGTTAGCATCACGGTTTGGACTTCTCCCGAAGCTGCCCTGCGCGGGGCCGCGGGGAGCGGGGACACCCCCGCGCCTCCCAACTTCCCGCCGCGCGCCGAGCGTGGGCGTGGGCGGGGTCGGCGCGCTCTCCCCTCCCCTCCCCCGCGCTCTCCCCACCCACTTCCCTTTCTGGGCCGGGCAGTCCTGCGGGCGCGACCTCTCCCAGCGCAGACGAGCGAGGAGGAGCTCGCAGCCGCGGCCGTTGGGGGAAGCCATGCCCGAACCCCGCCGCGCCCCGGGCCCGCCCCCGGCTGCCCGCCGCTCCACGGGCGGGCTGCGGGAGTGAGCGGGAACGCCCGGCAAGGAGCTGCGGTCCGGCCCGCGATGTCACCATTGTTCAGCTGGGTGGCCAAGGTAGGCGGCGTCGGGGCAGCGTCCGGCGGGCGCCGGTTACTTACCTCCTCGGACGGCCCTGGGAGCCGATGTCCCCGCGGCGAAGTTCTGGAAACATTTGTAACCGTCGGGTCGTTGGGGGTCCGGAGCGCCGGGAGCGCCCGCGGCTAGGGGGGGGGTCCGACTGAGCTTTGGCGGTCCCAGGCAGGGGCGCCCCGCAATCCCTGGGTCGTTGATCTGGTGGTTCTCATTCATTAGTCTTTTATCGCCGTGGGGCAAACGGGCGTGTGGTGTCTCATGCCCATTTCACAGGTGGGGAGAGTGAGGCTCGACGAGGGACCCAGTGGTTTGCGCCCTTGGCTTCTCTGGTCCCCGCCGTCCCCTCTACCCCCATGCGCCGTGGATTCACCTCTTGGTGTTTCCCCGGCTTCGGGACCGAGTATCATTCTCCTTGATACAGGCTTGTAATTGGTTGTTTGGGATAATGCACTGAGGATGCCAGAAGGCTGAACTTAGTGCACCTAGAGGGTGACTCACTTTTGCTTTTTACTCCCTGGTTTCAAAGGCAAGTTTTGAAGTCTTGAGTTTTAAACGTTAAGTTCTTTATTTCCTTGAAGTTTTATTTTTAGAACATCGGCACCTTTGGAATAACCGAGCGTTACAAAGGCAGGCCAACTTCACTATGGCTAAAATGAAAGGATTGGAGTCGATTTACAGAGTTCCCATCAGCTTCAACAAACAGTAATGGAATAATACCCTCCCCGAGTACCAGGTGTTTGTGTGTTTTGAATGATGCGTCCCTCGGCCTCCAAGGCCAGTGGGCAATAGGGCATATTTCTCCCTCCCTTTGCTAGCATCTTAGCAGGGCTTGCTCCTGGGATGTGGCAAGTTGAATAAGTTCATGTTGAGAGAACCCATTAGGCATCCTGCGACCCTTTACAGATAATCAGGTGGTTGTTACATCTCTAGTTATGATGCAGTGCTTTTAGAGTGTTATTTTTAAGTGCATTTTTATGAATATCTGTGTATGAGACAGGTAAGACTTTGCCTGTCATTTAAATGATAATGGAGACAAAGAAACCAGATAAGATTATGAGACAGACACTATATCCTATTCCATCACTGAATCCTCACCAGAATCTTCACTTCCTGAAACACAGCTGGTGGTGAAATGAAATGACTTTTTAAAAAATTATGAATCTTAAGTTTAGTGCTGAAGAAGAATTGACAGTGCCCAGATTTTCTGGTTGGAAGTGATAGCTAATTGGCTTTTATAAAGAATGCTAAATTTTTAAATGGTGTTACATAGTTTAAAAGTAATTCAGAGTGTGTGGTATGGTTATATTTTACTTATTCATTCTAGGTTGAGGATTTGAATCTACTTATATATTTTTATACTGTAAGGCCAAAAGGATAAAAACACCAAAAGAACAAATAGGAACTCATTATGGTTTTTTATTCCAAAATAAATAAGTAAATCTAAAAGAAAACCCAACTGATTGCCAGTACTGTTTTATAGTTTTATTTACTTTCCCAAAATGTATTTAATAAAATGCTTTTCACTATGGGAGTGAGATGGATTTTTGTTTACATTGGCCTACGGAGGTGACAGTGAAAACACCAGATCAAAGCATTATTAAAAAAAAAAGAAATTAAGGACTTTTATAAGATTATCAGCCAACTGGCAATACTTTTGAAAAGCTCATGTAAATTAACTATATGTTGATAATTTGATCTAAATTCTGAATTATGTTATTTCGAACTTTTTGTTTACAGAACAACAACAACAAAAAACTATGAAATGTTTTTGGAGCAAATTTATCCATCAATTGTCAGATTAATTTTTTAAATTGTAGTTATTTTATATTTCATTTCTTCCAGGTGGTGTGCTATTATGAATTGCATCCCGAAATTGATTTTTATAGACAATATGTTATTCTGTGAGAACTTTTAGAATATGAAACAGTTTTCATTTCTTGGAATTATAGATTATAGGAGTAACTTTCTATGGAAACTATTTGGTTTTCAGTTAAGAGACAAGTCATTAACACACTTTGCATTATAGACTAGGAAATGTTTTAAAAGTGGAAGAGGCACTAATAATTTACACAATGTGCATAACCCCAAAGTGCATTTATATTTGGTTTTAGAATGACCGTTCAAGAACACACAAATGCATATTAGCACAAACCTCACACAAACATCTAATTTTCTTTTCTGTTTTGACCTTTGCAAACTGCAGCTCAACAGCTGGTAGGGAAGGAGAAGGGGAGTGGGCGTAGCTTGAAGCAGATGGATACCTGGACGTGAATTTGTTTTTCCTGAGTAATGCATTAATAGTGCATGAATATTGACTATATAGACTGAGCAATTTCATGGTGTAAAAATAAAGCCAAAACGGGGGAGAATTTTATTTCAAAGAGATTATCTGTTAAGAAAAAAGAAGATGCATTTTTTGTTGTTGTTTTAAATTGGGCATGACCTGGAACATTAAGGCAAGCGTGTATTGTATAATGGATGGGGTCAGGTTTTATAGACGTCTGATTTCTTGATAGTCTTTCATTGGGGACACGAGTTTTTACATAGATTATAAATAAAAATAAACTTCTCAAGCTTTGTGATTTTCATACTAAACTCACAGGTTCCCGACAACCTGGCGGTTTTAAATATTTTTACTGATTGTTTCTATGCCTCCATATGTCAGTTACTGCAGCAGAACTGCCAGGTAACTATCTGAATTTACTTGGATTTGCACCTGCCTGTAAAGATAATGACTAAGATTATTGCTAGTAACTTAAATTAGTGGATTTTAAATATATATGTCAGTTTATCAGATAAAATGGAAAATGGGACCTAAGTATAGTCAAATTTGCTGTGTTATCAAGTCCAAGTGCAGTTTCATATAGTTTATGTCTTGTATTATTTTCCAGTGTTTATGTATTTATTCATCAGATGTTTATTAGATACCTTCTAGCTGGTCAGGCACTGGTCAGGCACTGGTCATGCCTTGGAGGAGTTAGTTCACTTTGCTCAATAGGTTTATTCTTCAAAAAGTGTACACACTGAAACTTCGTAAGCCAAATATTTGAAAATGCCTTGGGTAAGGAATCCTTCTGTAAAGTAATCAAACTAGTATTTTACGTAAAACCTGATTTTTCATGCTTTGGCCTTGCTTAAAACATAGGTGTGTAGCCATAATTCATTCAACAAATGTTTTTGACAAAGATATTTATCGATCACCTGCAATGTACTAGGTACTGTTTGAGGAACCGGAGATTTAGCAATGAACATGGCAACCAAGATCCCTGTTTTCATGGAGCTCGAATTCTAGACGGGAGAGAATGGCCAAGAAACAGGCAAATAGATGAGCAAGGTAATTTTAGATGGTGGTGAGTGCTAGGAAGAAAAATAAGCAAGGCAGTTTGGTAGAGTGACGGGGGCTGGGATGGCGAGGAGGTGGCATTTCATGTGTATGGGAAGAGGGCGCGATACGTGTTCCAGGCAGAGGGAACAGCAGGAACCAAGGCCTGGTGGTGGCACCAGGTAGGCCTGTTGAAGCAGCAGGAAGAAAGTAGGTGTGATTGGAGTCCAGCGAGCTGGTGCTGAGAGGAGGTGGACCCTGAGTCCAGGAGGGGTATTCAGGGCCAGGCCCTTTCGGACTCTGTAGGCACAGTATGGGTTAAATTTACTTTAAAGTGCAGTGGAAGCCATCCGAGGGGGTAAAAACGGAGTGATGTCAGCCGATGTATCCTTTGGGTGGAAGCAGAGGGGCCACTCAGACTGTTATGGTCCGGGCAGGAGGTGATAGCGATAGCTTGCATTTGGATAGTAAAGGAGGAGCACCAGTAGATACATACGTACTTGTTCTCTGTCTTCTGAAATGATGTGACCCAGTAGCTTTGCTGTCTTGTTTGCCTGATGTTGGGGCAAATGACCAGCTAGCTAATTGCTTCTTCTCTGTTGAGTACAAGTGCGACATGTCCTTTGGTCAGCTGCTTCTAACCACAGCTTTCAGGCGCAGCTGTGCCGGGATGCTGGCCTTATTTATTTACCTTTGAGGTTTTCTGCAGACTGGATCAGCCCACCTTGGGTGCCGCAGATCAGTTGGACCTGCCTTTCTGTTTACTGACACAAAGCAGTCCCTGTAATTCGTGAATCTGAGTGTAGCTAGTATTTAGGCAGCAGTTCTGCTATCTTTCTTAAAGTCCATCCAATGTTGGTGTGTCCTAGGTTAATGGAATGGATTACTTAAAAATGTATAGTACAGTTGTTTTTCTTCTGTAGACTTATATTACTTTTAATGAGTGGATGTTTGAATTTCATAAAGAGGAAAGAACTTGTCATAGTTAAACCATCCCTTGAATTTGAAAAATTTGCTGACTCTGCTGAGCAAAGCTATTGTAGCCCTGAACAAGATTCAGCAGAGGTCCTGTGAGGCAATTTTGTCTTGTAGTGACAGCAGCTTCTCTGGGCGTTGGGAGCTCTAGTTGCTCAGAGTGACAATAATTTGGGCCCAGATTGGTTTTACTAAAAATAGAGAAAAGCAGGAATAGAACCCCTACTCCCCTCAATCCACAACAGAGCACTGAGCCAATCCCCTAATGCGGCTCTTTCTTTCCTGGTCTTCCATTCTGACTGTCTAAACCCTTCTCATCTTTCACTTCTTCCTGAAGCATCTCTGATCATTCATTCATTCATTCACCGAATTGCACTAAACAGGGTAGAAAATAATCCCAAAGGCGCATCTTTTGTCCAGTGGGAGCTCCTTTGGCAGGGGAGGTTAGACCACTAGCTCTCTGGGCTGTGTCATTGGAGAACAGGGACCCTGTTCTCCAATGACACAGCCCAGAGAGCTCCTGCCCCTGCCTGGTGTTGGCCAAGGAGGAATTAGCCACGGAAGGGGTGGGGATGGCAGGTGGTTGTAATAGCATGTGCAAAGGCCTGGAGGCATGTTGGAGGAACCTCAGACACAGGCTGTTGGTCAGGCTGGAAGGAGAATTCGCTGTAGGAGTAGCAGAGGGTGGGACTAGGCAGATGAGCAGGGGCCAGGATGCAGGTGGCAGACAGACCGCTTCAGAGGAGCTGGCATTTTATCCTGGGCCAGTGGGGACCCCTGTGGGGAACCAAAGCTAATCTTTCCCCAGACTCTAATAGTCACAGTCCATTCTGTGTGAAGCTTTGAGTTGCGATTATTTGAATATTTTATCTCCCCTCTCCTCGCCTGTAAATGCCATGAAAACAGGGGTGATGTTCTGTTATATGGCAGTGCATGCAGAACACTTGTGCATCTTATTTAAATGTAGTTCTGCTTCAGTAATCCTGGGGTGGAACTCAAGATTCTGCATTTGTAACAAGCACCATGGTGACACTGATGCCACTGGTCTGGGGACCACACTGTGACTAGCAAGGTTCTCAGGGTGTGTGCCTTCTTTTATACCTACCATTATGCATAGGAGTTACTCATAATTTTTGAAACAATTGCCATGATTTCAGCTTAGTTCCTTGTATTTTTGGTGAGGAAATAAGTGAAATAAAACTTAAAAAACTTAAAATCAACAGTACCTTGAAACTGGGTGTCTAGGGAACAGGAGTGAAAGGAAAAATTTGCACTGAGTACATTTGCACCTTTTATTTGAACCTTTTATGTATTAACTATTTAGTTTATCAAGTTAAAAAAATATATTTTGGCCTTTCCTCTTTTTCAGTGTATTTAACTTTAGTCCAAATACCGGTTAGGATACTATAATAGACAAGGAGTCAGATTGTTTTTAAAAAATAGACTCAAATTGCCCCCTTTTTCTTATTTTAAATAGATTTTTAAAAGAGTGGTTATAGTTTTCATAGCAAAATTGAGCAGAAGGTTCAGAGATTTTTCCATAGATTCTCTGTTCCCACACATACGAAGTGTGATCAAACAATACAGTGAATGTTTAAATAAAAACAAATTTATTATAGTTAAAGACACATTGCCATTAATCCCTCTAAAAATACTCCCCCTCACTTTGAACACACTTATCCTATTGTTCTTGTCACTTTCTGAAGCAGTTCTGGAAGTCCTCTTTCTTGAGTGTCTTTAGTTGTGCTGTCATGACTGCCTTGATGTCCTGAATCATTTTGACTTCAGGAAAGAGACAGAAGTCGCAGGGTGCCAGATCCGGTGAATAAGGTGGATGAGGACACACCGTAATGTTTTTCTTTGACAGAAATTGCCATATACCAGAAGTGATGTGTGACACAGAGCATTGTCATGATAGAGGATGATTTATGGCACCCTTTAAAGCACACCTTCTCTCAACCGTAGCTCACACCCAACTGACTGCACTGAGCAAGTTGAAACTTGTCACACACTGTTACTAAGGTTCGTTGCGCCACTTTCTGTATTGAAGATCCCTGCCTTTCCGTTGGATGGCACTCGGCAACAGTATTCACTGCAATGGAAGAAAGGCTGTGTGTCACACATTGCTTCTGGTATACGACAATTTCTGTCAAGTAAGGTGTGTCCTCATCCACCTTATTCACCAGATCTGGCACCGTGCAACTTCTGGCCCTTCCCCAAAGTCAAAATGACCATGAAAGGTAAATGTTTTGAATCGATTCAGGACATCGAAGCAGCCACGACAGCGCAAGTAAAGACACTCACAAAAGAGGACTTCCAGAACTGCTGCAGAAAGTGGCAAGGACGATAGGATAAATGTGTTCGAAGCGAGTATTTTGAGGGGGTTAATGGCAATGTGTCTTTTACTGTAATAAAATTTTTAAATTAAACATTCACTGTATTTTTTTATCACACCTCATACATAGTCTCCTCCATTGTCAGTATCCCTAACAGTGTAGTACGTTTATTACAATTGGTGAACCTACATTGACACCCAAAGTCATCACGCAAAAGTCCATAGTTTATACTGTGGTTCACTCTTGGTGTGGTACATTCTGTGTGTTGGACAAATGTATAATGCCATGTATCTGTAGTATGATGCAGAATAGTTTTATTGCCCTAAAAAATCTCCTGTGCTCTGCCTATTCATCTCTTCCTCCCCCTCATCCCCTGGCAACCACCGATCTTTATAAATTTTGTCTTTTCCCGAATGTCATATAGTTGGAATCATAAAGTATATGTCCTTTTCCGATTGGCCACTTTCACTTAGTAATGTACATTTAACTTTCTTCTGTATCTTTGTGGCTTGATTGCTCACTTTTTAATGCCGAATAATATTCCATTATCTGGGAGTACCAAGTTTATCTATTCATCTGTAGAAGGACATCTTAGTTATTTCCAAGTTTTGGCAATTATGAATAAACCTTCTATAAACATTTGTGTGCAGATTTTTGTGTGGACATAGTTTTCAACTCCTTTGGGTAAATACCAAGGAGCACAGTTGCTGTGTCGTATGGTAAGAATATGTTTAGTTTTGTAAGACGCTGCCAAGCTTCCCAAGTAGCTGTAACATTTTGCTTCCCACCAGCAAGAATGAGACTTCCTGTTACTCCACATCCTCACCAGCCTTTGATGTTGTCAGTGTTCCCCATTATGGCTATTCTAATAGGTGTGTGACGGTGTCTTATTGTTGCTTTAATTTGCATTTTCCTTCTGCTATATGATGTGGAAATCCCCCTTTCTTTTGACTGTTAACTTTTAAGAAGTAAAAATAATAAATTAGTCCTTTAAAATTTTATTTCATAATACGCAGCAGTATTGAGGAACATCTATAAAACAGAAGAACAAAACTTTATATGGTTGTATTTGTGAATCTAAACTTAACTAATTTTTCCATTATTTCTATTATCTCAGATTTTGAATTGAAGAGTGATGAACCAGCACTCTTCACTGTTTGTTAGATTTGTAAGAAAGCATAACGGAAGACGAATTTCCTTAGTGTTCATGCACTTTGGTATTTTTTCTGCAAATTATTTTTATATCTGCCATGTATTGTAATGGGATTAAACTCACAGGCTTTGTTCACTTTGCTGTTTTTTCATCTATAAAATTAACTTAGTAATAATATATTCTGTATTTATCTTTTATTTTAAAAAAATGGATCCTATC